>NC_092875.1:446686876-446986876 GCF_028372415.1 Notamacropus eugenii
CCATGATATGGGGCAAGTCTTCTCTGGGTCTTAGTTTTTTTTTTTAATCTAAAATATAATCTAAAATATAATATAATCTAAAAATACAATCTAAAATATAATCTAAAATATAAACTCAAATGAAAATGGGAGCCTCTAAACCATACATAAGGATCCTTCAGGCTATATATTGACTTTGAAAAACCACTTTATGTGTATTTTATTAAATATTTTTGCAATTATATTTTATTCTGATTTGACCATACTTGGGAGTATTGTGGACCACATGTGGCCCGAAGGCTGAGTGACTGACACTTCCAGTTGAGACGATCTTTCAAATTAAGTCTAAGTACAAAAAAACAAAACCAACCAATGAGCAAACCATCCAAAAAATTAATGAAACAAAATTCCTTCATAAATTATATACGTTTGAGGATTGCATGAACTAAAGGCAACCAGAGTGTCATTTAGGAAATCACTAATCTCTACTTGTAAATAACTTATTACCTGATTTATTTAATTTCTCTTTCTCATTCTATTAATGGTATTCATAGTGGAATAGAGCAAATAAAAAAAATAAAGTATCCAAGTCAAATCACTTTACAACAAATAACAGACTTTATTGATTTTAAGCAATAGCAACTGAAACCAAATTTCAGTACAAACAGTGAATTTTGAGGTAATTATAGTGGGGTTAGAATTGTATACTGGGAATCATCGACCTCTTTTTATGAAACAATATAATTGTCACAGAATCATAATTTTAGAGTTAGAAGAAATGTTAGAACTGATGCAGAGAAAACATGGTGGAGTACAAGCTGGAAACCAGCTGAATTCTCCTAACATTCCCCTCCAACCTATTTTAAAATAATGCCTCAAATAAAATTTTGGAGTGGAAGAGCCAGCAAAAGGTAACAGGGAGGAATTTTTCCAGCCTAACACAAATCAGGAGGTCCATAGGAGAGGTCTGTAATATCTGGGTGGGTGCAGGTACACAGTCAGGCAGGAGCACCAGCAGAGGGGTTTGGAGGCTCCGAGACAGCAGCAGGAGTTTAGGGAGCTCTCTGCTTGGAGACAGATAGGGGGCAGGACAACTAGAGAAATAGATTACAGGAGACCCTTTGCTAGAACTAGCCAAAGGACCATAAAACTGTGCATGCCTTTGACCCAGCAATACCACCACTAGTTCTGTATCCCAAAGTCGTCAAAGGAAAAGGAAAAAAGTCTGTTTCTACAAAAGTATTTAAATCAGTTCTTTTTGTGGTGACAAAGAACTGGAAGGAGATGTTTATCAACTGGAAATGATTGTATGATTATGCTGGTGTACTACTGTGCCATAAAAAACAATGAAAAAAACTACATGGCAAGACCGTTATGAACTGATTCAAAATGAAGTGAGAAGAGCTAGGAAATCACTTCACACAGTAGCAGCAGTGTTGTAATGATGATCGGTTACTCTGACTAATAATCCAGGACAACCCCAAGGAATCATGCTGAAAAATTGCTATCCACCCCCAGAGAGACACGTGATGAACTCTGAGTGCAAACTGAAGTGTCATTTTCTCCCTCTATTTATTTATTTATTTGCTTTTGCATTTTTTTGTAATATGGCTAATACAGAAATACGTTTTGGATGCTTTCACATGGGTAGTAGGTACTATACTGTTTAATTTCTTAGTGGGGGCGGGTGGGTTGGGAGGGAAGAAGAGGATCCGAAACAAAAATTCAAAAAGAGAATGTTAAAAATAAATAAAAATAAATAATAAAAAAGTTAAAAAAAAACCCAAAAGACAACTCAGAGTCCATTTAGCTCAAATTCTTCATTTTAGAAATGAGAAAACTGAGGTCATATTTGTAAAATGACTTAGAATTTGATTCCAGGGCCTCTGGTTCCAAGCTGAGCATCCTACTGTGCTAAAGCTGCTTCCTGTCTACTCATATAGATATAAAAAGGTATCCTCTGAAGTTAAAAAAAAAAGAATAAAAATCTCTTCTATTTGCAAATCTACCATTTCTGCAAAAGAGGAGCCCAAATTCTACATAAATCTCCTTGGAAGCTCCACATATGGGTTCCAACAACTCATCTGTGAATTAAAGAATTAGGTCAATTAGATATTAAAAAAAAAATTAATTGCTATCAGATGGAAAATGTCATGTCAAGAAGACATATATAAAATGTCAATATAACACTGAATCTCACATAGGACCTGTTATTCTCATGGTGAGCAAAATGCAATGTGTAGCATTAAGTCAGTTTTTCAAAGTAATGTGTTATGTCAGAGAATAAAAATAGGAGAATATATTGAAAATTCACTTGTTTAGAAAAGCATCATATGGAGGCTGGCAGGTGGTATGGGGGGGGGGGGGTAGAACAACTGATCCTGGAGTCAAGAGGACCTAAGTTCAAATCCAGCCTCAGACACTTAGTAGCTGTGTGACCCTGGGCAAATCACTTAACCCCAACTGCCTCTGAAAAAAGAGAGAAAAGAAGGCAGGAGGAAAGGAAGGAAGAAAAAAAACAAAGAATAAAAGAAAAAGAAAGAAAAGTATCACCTGTACAAATAAGTGAAAAGAAGCAACTAAGTTGTGCGATGAATAAAGCACTGGGCCTAATGTGAGGAAAATCTGAGTTCAAATCTGACCTCAGACAATTACTAGTAGTGTAATACTGGGCAAGTCATTTAACCTGTTTAGTTTCCTCATCTGTAAAATGGGGATAATAGTACTACCTATATACCAGGGCTGCTGGGATGATTAAATGAGATAATATTTGCAAAGCACTTTAGAAACTTTAAAGTGCCTACATACATTCTATCTATCTGTCTGTTTATCTATCTATCTATCTATCTATCTATCTATCTATCTATCTATCTATCTATCTATCTACATGTATGTGTATATAAATATATATATGACTAGAATATATGTAAGCACTTTGTATACATATGCACATACACACACATATAAGCAAACCAAATTTTAAAGGAGGTTAAGTTTTTATTTTTTTATTTTATTTATTTATTTATTTTACAAACAAAGCAACTTTTTAACATTTTTTTTCATTAATTTATTTAACTTTTAACATTAATTTTTACAAAATTTGGGGTTCCAAGTTTTCTCCCCATTTGTCCCCTCCCCCCACCCCAAAACACCGACCATTCTAATTGCTCCTATCAGCAATCTGCCCTCTCTTCTATCATCCCTCCCTTCCCTTGTCCCCATCTTCTGTTTTGTCCTGTAGGGCCAGATAACTTTCTATACCCCTTTACCTGTATTTCTTATTTCCTAGTAGCAAGAACAGAACTCAACAGTTGTTCCTGAAACTTTGAGTTCCAACTTCTCTTCAACCCTCCCTCCCCACCCATTACCTTTGGGAAGGCAAGCAATTCAATATAGATCATATCTGTGTAGTTTTGCAAATGACTTCCATGATAGTCGTGTTGTGTAAGACTAACTATATTTCCCTCCATCCTATTCTGCCCCCCATTGCTTCTATTCTCTCTTTTGATCCTATCCCTCCCCAAGAGTATTGACTTCTAATTTCTCCCTCCTCCCTTTGCCCTCCCTTCCATCATCCCCCCTCACCCTGCTTATCCCCTTCTCCCCCACTTTCCTGTATTGTAAGATAGGTTTTCATACCAAAATGAGTGTGCATTTTATTCCTTCCCTTAGTCGAATGTGATGAGAGTAAACTTCATGTTTTTCTCTCACCTCCCTTTTCCCTCCACTAAAAAGTCTTTTGCCTGCCTCTTTTATGAGAGATAATTTGCCCCATTCCATTTCTCTCTTTTTCCTCCCAATATATTTCTCTCTCACCGCTTAATTTCATTTTTTTAAGATATGATCCCATCCTATTCAATTCACTCTGTGCTCCCTGTCTCTGAGTGTGTGCGTGTGTGTGTGTGTAATCCCACCCAGTACCCAGATACTGAAAAGTTTCAAGAGTTACAAATATTTTCTTTCCATGTAGGAATGCAAACAGTTCAACTTTAGTAAGTCCCTTGTGACTTCTCTTTGCTGTTTTTCTTTTCATACTTCTCTTCATTCTTGTGTTTGAAAGTCAAATTTTCTTTTCAGCTCTGGTCTTTTCATCAAGAATGCTTGAAAGTCTCCAATTTCATTGAAAGGCCATTTTTTCCCCTGAAGTATTATACTCAGTTTTGCTGGGTAGGTGATTCTTGGTTTTAGACCTAGTTCCTTTGACTTCTAGAATATCATATTCCACGCCCTTTGATCCCTTAATGTAGAAGCTGCTAGATCTTGTGTTATCCTGATTGTATTTCCACAATACTTGAATTGTTTCTTTCTAGCTGCTTGCAATATTTTCTCCTTGACCAGGGAACTCTGGAATTTGGCCACAATATTCCTAGGAGTTTCTCTTTTTGGGTCTCTTTCAGGTGGTGATTGGTGGATTCCTTGAATACTTATTTTGCACTCTGGTTCTAGAGTATCAGGGCAGTTTTCCTTGATAATTTCATGAAAGATGATGTCTAGGCTCTTTTTTTGATCATGGCTTTCAGGTAGTCCCATAATTTTTAAATTGTCTTTCCTGGACCTATTTTCCAGGTCAGTTGTTTTTCCAATGAGATATTTCACATTATCTTCCATTTTTTCATTCTTTTGATTTTGTTTTGTGATTTCTTGGTTTCTCACAAAGTCATTAGCCTCCATCTGTTCCATTCTGATTTTGAAAGAACTATTTTCTTCAGTGAGCTTTTGAACCTCCTTTTCCATTTGGCTAATTCTGCTTTTGAAAGCATTCTTCTCCTCATTGGCTTTTTGAACCTCTTTTGCCAATTGAGTTAGCCTATTTTTCAAAGTGTTATTTTCTTCAGCATTTTTTTGGGTCTCCTTTAGTACGGTGCTGACCTGCTGTTCATGCTTTAACTGCATGTCTCTCATTTCTCTTCCCAGTTTTTCCTCCACCTCTCTTACTTGATTTTCAAAATCCTTTTTGAGCTCTCCCATGGCCTGAGCCCATGGTATATTTATTTTGGATGTGTGGGATACAGAAGCCTTGACTTCTGTGTCTTTCCCTGATGGTAAGCATTGTTCTTCCTCATCAGAAAGGAAGGGAGGAAATATCTGTTCACCAAGAAAGTAACCTTCTATAGTCTTATTTTTTTTCCCTTTTCTGGGCATTTTCCCAGCCAGTGACTTGACTTCTGAGTTTTTTTTTCCACCCCCACCATGCCTCCAGATCCACCCAGCCAGAGCTTGAGGTCTGAGATTCAAATGCTGCTTCCCTGCCTCAGGGCTTTGGGCGGGGGCAGGGCTGCTATTCAGTGTGAGATTAAGTTCAGGTGCTCAGGTGGGGGCAGGGCCACCACACGGGACTCAGTTCCCTCAGGGGGTTTATGCAGAGACCCTCAACAATGGATCTGGGCTCCTGCCTGCTTGGGGAGCCCCAGTCCGCTTCCACCCCACTGCTGCCTCCTGAGGGGGCCGAGCCACGGGGACACCCCACTCCCCTCTTGACCAGCCAAAGAGACCCTTTCACTGACCCTTGTCACCTGTGGGTGGAGGGGCCTGATAGGCCGCTGGAGATTCTGTCCCTGAATCCTGCTTGGATCTGCTCCTCTTGGTGCCACACAGCCAAGGCAGGGCTGGGCTCCGCTCCGGGTCCAGTGAGCGATGGACATTTCATGTCAGGTTTTCAGGGCTCTCTGGAACAGAAATCTCCTCCACTCCGTTGCTCTGTGGCTTCTGCTGCTCCAGAATTTTTTGGGAGTTCTTCTTTACAGATATTTTATGGGCTGTGGGTTCGGAGCTAGCATATGTCTGTCTTTCTACTCTGCCATCTTGGCTCCTCCCCGGAGGTTAAGTTTTTTAAAGGCAAAAGAGAGGAGGGCATACATTCCAGGCACAGGTCACAGCCTGTGCAAAAATCATAGAGGAAGCGGATGGAATGCCTTGCCTGAGGAAAAGCAAATAGGCCAGTTGGGTTGGAATGTAGAATGTGTGAGGGATTGTAATGTGAAATCATATTTGGAAAGAGAAGCTAGACTAGGTTGTTATGAGCTTTAAATATCAAATAGAGTTTATATGTCATCTTAGACACAACACGGTGATGGGGAAGTTTCTTGAGCAATGAATGGTAGAGTTAGACCATTACTCTAGAAATACCAGTTTGGCAGCTGTGCGAAGCATGGACTGGTGAGGTCTGCCAAAGTGACTGAGGAGTGTAGAGAGAGTATTCCAACAGCAACTTATTACAGGTAATCATTTTTCTTCCCTTTGATTTCTTCCAGTTTTCTTCTTCCTTTGTGTCAGTCACTCTCTTTATCATGTCTTCCCCCTTCTCCCCTTATTGTCATCTCAAAACTCCTTGAAATAATCTCCTACTCAGTCTTTTCTCCCAGTTTTTGATTATCCAGTGGTTTCTCCTTCCAAGGCTTTGTACAATCTTGATTTCATCCCCTCTTTTCTTGCCCAGTCAGAACATCACTCTTCTCTTTTTAATATTTAATCTCATCCTATCTACTAGTTCTTTGGTAATTAGATGGTGAAGTGGATAGAGTGCCAGACCTTGAGTCAGGAAAGCTTGGGTTCAAATCTGGCTTCAAACACTTATTAGCTGCAAGTCAAAAGGACAAGTTGCTTAATCCTCTTTGCTCATCTGTAAAATGAGCTGGAGAAGGAAATGGCAAACCACTGCAGCATCTCTGACAAGAAAACCCCTCAAAGGGGTTGGACGTGACTGAATACAATTGAACAACATCTACTAGTTCCTCTGATGTTGCCTTCAAACATACTTTGGTCCATTATATCTTTAAAAAATCTTAACTAGACTATTGTATGTTCTCAAATTATGTCCCTATATTTCTCTTCCCTTTATCAACCTCTTTGAAAAAAGCTTTCTGTACTGAATGCCTCCAATAACTCTCCTCTTGCTCTGTTGTCCTTCACTGTCTGGCTTCTGTACTTATCACTCAACTGAGATTGCTTTATTGAAAGTAACCACTGATTTCTTGTTCCCTAAATCTGATATTCTTATCTCGCCTTCATGCAACCTGACCTATCTGCTTTAATCAACATTGCCAATGAGCTTTTCCTCCCAGAATCTCTTTATTTCTGTTTTTCTTTTCTTTCTTTCTTTTTTTTGGACACTGATCTTTCCTGAGTCTCCCCCTAACACCTCTGATTGCTTCTTCTTAGTCTCCTTTGCTGTTTTATCACTATATAGATAGATATCTACATCTATCTATCCCTAAGCTTGGATTTATACCAGGTCTTTATCCTCCACCATCTTCTCTCTATACTTGCTCCATCTTTGTGATATCATCAACTCCTGTGTGTTTCATTGTTGTCTTTATGCAGTTGATTCACAGATCTCTACATCCAGTTCCGGAATCTCCTCTGAGCTTCAGTCTTGAATCATTACCTGCCTGTTACACATTTCAAACCAAATATCCTGGACACATCTCAAACTCAATGTGCAATGATTTATAACATCAATAGTCATAGCACTTACTATGTACCAGGCACTGTGTTAAACACTTAAGTACTATTTTATTTGATCCTTACAATAATCCCGGGAAGTAGAAGCTATTATCATCCCCGTCCTACAGTTGAGAAAACAGAAGCAGACAAAGGTTAAATAACTTGTCCAAATTCACATAGATAGTAAGTGTCTGAGGCTGGATTTTTAACTCAGGCCTTCCTGACCTGAGCCTAGCACTCACTGCACCATCTAACTGCCCCATGTCTGAACTCATTATCTTTACTCCAAATCTACCCCTCACTAAACTTCCTTATTTTTGTGTTGAAGGCACCACCATTCTTCCAGTCTCCCAGATTTCTAACATTGGCTTTATCCTCTTACTCTCCTTCATACCTCACAGCCAGTTTCCAAAATCCTTCTTGTTCTATATCTACACTGTCTCATGTATCTGATGTCTTCTTTCCACTCACAGTTACCACTATATTTGAGACTGTCACCTGAATTATTGCAGAGGCGTCCTCTGCAATTCCCCTCTCTGCTTCAAGTCCCTCCTTATTCAGTCAATTGTCCACATGGCTCCCAAATTGATTTTTCTTAAGGGCAGAATTGACCTCATCACTCTCCTATTCAATCAACTCCAAGGACTCCTAATTTCCTTTACAACAAACATAAATTACAGTGTTTACCTTTTAAAGTCCTTCACCACTTGGCCCTGACCTATATTTCCATTCTCATTGGGCATTGCTTTCCCTTCAGCACTCTGTAAAGCAGTCAAACTCACTGTTCCTCACATATGGCATCCCATCTCCTCATTCTAGACCTTTGCATTGGCCATCTTCTGTCCCTGGATCTATGCTCTCTTATTCCTCATAGACCCCTTTATTCCTTTAAGATGCTGCTTAGTTACCACCTTTTATAAAAAGCCTTGGTGTGTCTCCCCAACTGCTAGTGCCCTCCCTCCCTACTTGCATTTATCTACTTTGTATTTAGTTGTATTTAGTCCCCTATGTACTTGTTGTCTCTCCCTGATAAAGCAAAAAAAAATCTAAAACCCACAGAGTTAGTTACAGAAAGGTATCATAACAATGAAATACGTATTTTGATTGCAGAAAAAATGTGTGTATGCACACACAAATACACACACGGTATATATGTGTTTGTTATTCTTCAGGTTTTTCTTGGTCATGTCTAGCACTTTATGACCCCATTTGGGGTTTTTTGATAAAGATACTAAAGCGATTTGCTGTTTCCCTTTCCAGCTCATTTTACAGATGAGAAACTGAGGCAAACAAGGTTAAGTAACTTGCCCAGAGTCACATGACGAGTAGGTATGTGAGGCCAGATTTAAACTCAACATGAGTCTTTCTGACTCCAGGCCAGGCACTCTATCTACTTCTCGCCCAATATATGTATGTCTGTATCTCTCTCTCTCTCTATCCTTATAGATATATATGTGTACGTATATGTATAGAATATGTATACATGCATATGCATGTATGTATGTATATGGACTGTCAAATGATGGCTGTAAGGTTGATTGACCTATACCATTATAAAGACTTTCTCTTTCACAGGAAAACCCAGATAGCTGCGCCTGACTCTCTGTTTCCCCACACTGTCTGTTAAGGATCATAGACACCATTCCTTTGGACTCTGCTAAGCTTTTTCTGAATTTCCATTCTTTTTTTTCCTGTGAGAGAGACAGTATTGCCTTAGAGCACAAAGTCTTTTGTAAAATAGGCAGCTTCCATTTTATTCAAATGATATTCAGACATTATGTGTGAGAGGTCTCAACACTGTCCTTTCCTTGTCCTTCCATGTTCCCAAGTACCACGTAACTGGTATATCTTTTGCCCCTAGCTTGAACCCATCTGCTCTGTCATACAGTTAGATTTTTATCATCCTTGAGTGTCCACATCCTGCCTGTACACTGGCTTCAGTCCTGTGCATAATTCAGCTCCATGGCTACTCTTGTGAGGCTAAGTACAAGCTTTATTTGGGGGGTGGATTATGAATGGCTTAGACATCTTGGATGGTTGTAAGTCAACTTTACAGGCCAGTTGTCCTTGGAGAGGACAACTGAGGAGCAGAGAGACAATAATTCTTTCATTCACCTACAAGCTTTTGTCCATTTTTTTTTGAAAGCATGTAGAGAATTAGGCTCTAAGCAAGTAATGCATATATAGAGATCACATTTAATGTAGCAAAACAAAGATGTTATTGTTTCTGTTATCCATGAAATGTTTTGTTTATCACATTTTGCATGTTAAACACTTTTAAGAGCCTTGTTTTGGTAATTGAGAAATTAGTGTGTTCCACTTCTCTTTAATAAATCCAGTCCTTTGGTGTTTCCAAGAGGTATGTAGTCATCAGAAGACATAGCCGAACTGAAAAAACTTCTCACCTTCCTTCCCTGTCCCTCCCCCAACTACCCACCCAAGAGTGGTTGGTGAGGTTCCAAGAAAGATTAAGTAGGAATGTAAGAGTATAACTTCTGTTGGGAAGCTGCTTTCAGTCCCATATGTGAACCCATCTATAGTGGCTGAACATTTTCTGGGAGATAAATTTAGAGTCCTACTTCTACTCTAATGGAAGACACCAGGGAGCCCTCTCTAGTCTACACAGCTGATTTCTGTCCAGTCAAGCCATAGATGGTCAGCGTTTGCTGGGGATCTCTTCCTAAGCTGTTTATCAATCTGACTGACTTTGTTCTTCTTGGCTTTGGTTTCCCTGGAACAGATTGTCACCTGCAGTAACTCTAGGGTCTTTCCAGGACACAGGAAATGTTTTCTGGCTTAGTCCTGTGGAAGAGTGGATTTTTACATCTGTCCCATTTGTCTTGGCTTCTCTGCATGCCTCCACCATTTCCTTTTTCACCTTAGTTCATTTTCAGATCTCACAGTGCCAGAGAGGTAAGAGGAAGATGAGTCTTACACGGAGTTTCTCTTTTGGATTGATTTTTCAAAGGCTCCACAATAGCATGAACTGTCTTATTCTGCCTTGGCCAGAGGTGAATCCAAAGATCACTGTTTATTTCCTTGATGGGAAAAAAAATAAAATAAATCCATGGTCTGTTCGAGCAAAGGCAGGATTGCAATGCTTTGAATTCTATTAGCTCATTATAGATGAGCCAGATTTCTTTTCCTGGACAGTTGTTAATGTCAACAGCTAAATGTTTAAAATTCTTAGCCAAGCACTGTCTTATTTGTTGCATCTTATTTTCATGAAAGTTTGGAACTGCTGTTGTAACTACAGAACATATGAAACACTAAAACCAAGAATGTACCCCAAATTTATCATAAGTATCTTTTTTCTTGTCCCTTTCAAATACACTCCAAGGGTCATAACTAGTCTTACATTTTCCCCAGAAGGGCTTCAGAAGAACCATATTGGTTCTTGGGCTTCTGTGAAATTCAGGTTTTAGGGAAAGCTCAGAGAGTATTTCATTGAACAAGGCCTGGATATTCTTCCCATGATAAAAGCAAAGATTTCTGAGAGATTTCAGAACAGCTCCTGTTTCTGAACCCAGAGAGGCAGGTCAGTGCTTAAGTTTAACTTCCGTGATTGTTCCTGGCTAATTTGGACACTCAGGGCTCAGATTGTTCTGAATTTTGAAAGCTTAATAATTAGCAGTTCTTGTATTTTTGTAGCAGTGGAGTCTTTCATCTTACACAAAGTTTGGGGTAAAACCTTACATTAAAATCTTCTAAGATGATTTTTTTAAAATGCCTATAATTCATGGTACCCAAAACCATTGCTTGGGTTTAAATATATGCATACATATATGTGTATGTATGTGTGTGTATACATATGTATGTTTGTATATACATATATCCATTTTTTTAATTAAAAAAATTAAATTTTCAGTATTTTATTTCAATCTATTAAAAGTAACTTAGTAAAATGTATATATTTTACTGCCAATAATGTTTTATATTTGGGAATGATACTCATATTTCATTTTCAATTTTTAATAAGCCTTTTTGGTTTGGGATTATCACTTGTTCAATCATTTCAGTCATGTCTGACACTTTGTGACCCCATTTGGAATTTTACTGACAAAGAGACTGGAGTGATTTGCATTTCCTTTTCCATCTCATTTTATAGAAGAGAAACTGAGGCAAACAGGTTTAAGTGACTTGCTGAGGGTCATATAGCTCTTAAGCATCCGAAGTTAGATTTGAACTCAGAAAGATGAGTCTTCTGGATTCCAGGCCTAGCTCTCTATCCACTGCACAGCTGAGCTACCCTTGCCGATCACATTTATGCATAAAAATTCCAGAGTTTTCTATTTGAATTCTTTATGATGCAACAATAATTTTTACTGATATCATTGAAATATTTTTTTATGTCAAACTTCTCACTTATTCCTATCCACTCTCTGAAGTTGAAAGAGAAGGGGGAGGAGGTGGGACTGAACCTTTCTGAGGAGACTCTTGGCCCCATCCACCAAGTGTTCTTAAGGGGAAACCCATTCTTGAATTTGGAATCAGGTGACCTAGATTCAAATATCAATTCTGTTATTTTCCATTTGTGTGACCTTGAGGAAATCATTTATCCTATCTGGGTATCTTTTCTTCCCCCCATCTGTAAAATATTGAGGTTGGTCCTCTAAGGTCCCTTTCTGCTCTAAAGTTTTGGTCCTGTTTGATACTATGACTTTTTTCAAGAAAGTAGATAAAGATAAAAATGGCAGTTTGTACAGAGGCAATCTGCTTCTTGATTTGCAGCTGTTGTTCCTTTCTCCTTCTCTTCTCTCCCCATTAAGCTTCAATTGGTGAGAGTGCGACCCTGGACAGCAACTGGTTCGGACACAGGTAGATGCTAACAAGTTAAACAAACAAACAAACAAAAAAGGCTTAAAGGCATGGGTAACACAGAATACTGGGCATCTGATGGAAATAGGATTGCACAGAAAAGACATCTGATTCAGATCTCCAGTACAAGTATCTGAAATGTCCTTGAGTTTTGAATCTGAGTCCTAGAATTGTATTTCTTTGAACCACTGGTATTTTTTGCTTCATTCATGTGAAATGTTTTTAATTTCCTGGGTATAGGAGCAGTTGTAGGCAGGAAGGAAGCTCCCTTGGTTGATGTTTAATGTATTTAGTTTTACTCCTTTTCTACTGTTATGCAAAAATAATTTTATACACTTATACAAAGACTGAACTCTGTTGAAACAAAGCAGAGATGGGAAAAGGGCAGTTTTCCATTTGATGGGGAATCAGTGAGAATATGATTGGATAAATCCATATTTACCCATTTAGACTAAGAGACTGCTACTCACAAAAGAGGTAGAGGAAGGAGTAAGAGCTAGATAGCTTTCTGAGTTACAGAGAGTTTAGAATCATCCCAAAATGTTCTCTGGAACTGGGTTGGAGAACATCACTGCTGCAATGAGTATATGGTTGGCAATACTTGGCCTGATCCCTGAATAGGGGGTCAGACACTTATCAGAACTCCTTGGTGACCAGTTATAAAACTCGGTACCATACCAAATATCAAGATCATTAGAAGCAAGCCTAAATAATGTTGACTCCTTCATAATTAAATTTCTCTAATGTGTGGACTTAATACTCAGACAAGATTCGTTCTTACAGTCTTAGGCACTGGTATATTTTTCTTGTCCAAACAAACTTTCTGAATTTTACAAATTATCTATAATGGATACCAGGACCAAAACATTTAAACAAACAAACAAAACTGCAGAACACCAAAAATATAAATGGATACCTTTTATGTTACACACCTCTTCTGAGATAATCAACTGATTGTTTCATATGCTATTGTGTTCCAAGATGGTGGTGTTATTTTCCTGTCTTGGATTATAAGGAGTACATTCTCCTAGGAGTCATCCTGATGAAGGCACAAAGTCAGATCAGAAAAAAATATTTTTTAAATAAAAAAATTAACAAATTTGGATTAGCTATTTTGATAGAGAATTTGAAGAGGAAAATTATAATTGTAACAAATTTAGGTAATTTGGAGTGCAAAAGAAAATGGCTTGTTCAGACACAATTCACCTCTGATGCAAAGATTTGTACTATGATCTTCTTTACATTAAAACTAATATTCTATCTACAATACCACTCTGCCTCTCAATTTAGCCCTGATGTTTCGTGAATGACATGAGATAACTCTGAAAACACATAAGTGACCTTTAGAGATGTATTTTAAAGATGGTCCCCTTTGCTTTCTGAAGATGATTCATCACCAAAAGTACAGAAATGAGAATATGACATGTGAAGCCCATCAGCATTCTATTTGATCACAATGGAATAATTGAAGATTTAAGCCTAGAATAATGAATGTATCTCTGCATTATATCTCTTGACATGTAAAAAAAGATTAGTTATCAAAAATGTTCCTTGAAAAAAATTCTGGATAACCAATCCAAAATTCTTACTTATTGCCAAAGTAAAATTAGACCTATTATTTTATTCCAATACATTTCTACAATTAAATATACTGTTGGAAGTATTAGTGAGAAATAAGAAGTTATGTTTGACAGTACCATGACCTCTGGGTATAAAAAGTTTGTCCTTTCTTCAGTGGTATGCAAATGTGAGGGACAAGCAATATTTTTGAAAATGGTTTCATTAGGTGACAGCAATGCTCTTGTTGTGTGTCTCATAGTAATAAAAGCAGGTTGACTGAGAATTTCAGACATTCACCAGCTAAAACTGAATTGAGCTTCTTGCCTCACCTTTGGCTAATTCTCTGCCAGTTGAGTGCTAGATTTTGTGCCATACACATTTCACTGTTCTTTTGCTGGTATTAAGGGCTCACGTTAATGATTGTTAGAACTGGTTTCAGAGGCTTTTTGTGTGGGGAAGTCAAATATTTCGAAGGTCATAAAGGTCGCAACAAAACAATCAATTACACTGAGGCACCAAGGAAAGTGTGGCTGAAAAAAAGAAGAAATCACAAGAACTGACAAATTATTGCATGAAAAGTCTAATAAGTTCTCAGAGTACAACTAATATCCTTCAGAGGGACCTTGGAAAATTGAGCAATTGCTATTCCTTCCTCTAGAGTATGACATAAGCTTCCTGAAGTGGAATAACTGTGAGAAGACCATTTAAAAATCACAATATAAAGACTGAAGTACTGAAGATTTTGGAAATAAGAGATATCTCCTGACGAATATCACTTTTTCATTCTGGGCTATATCAAAACTACTGTTAGAAGAAGTTTAGGTGAGCCTATAAGATTTAGAGATCTCATCATCTTCATCAGACTCTATACCATTTACTCCTCAAAAGTTTTTTTTTTCCAATGTCCGGTAGGGCCAGAAATCTTGTTCCCAATGAAAGAATTATTAATTCTGATAGATTACTAATGTATTGAGAAACAAAATTCCCAAATGGACAAGGAAAACTGCAACTCAATTTTACATCATACCACACATTATTAATTTCTCTAAACTTATCTAAGAAATAGAGACACACAGTCATCTAAGATCTGAAGTAATTTAACCCCCATTAAAAACCTATGCCAAACCTATACTCAGTATTCAATATATTGAAATTATGGTTTCATGAAGAAGTATTTAAGAATATGTCAAAATCTTGGGAACTTAATGCCAAATCTTGCAAACAAATGCAGCAAAAATATGACAGATATTTTACATATCAGAAGTTCTTAAAAAGTTGTAAGGTTTATTGTACAAGTCAGTGATTCCTAATCTTTTTCGTATCATGGATCCCCTTGGATCTGGCGAAGCCTATGGACTCCTCAGAATAATATTTTTAAGTGAATAAAATGGAATATATATCATTACAAAGGAAACACTTTATATTGAAATACAGTAATTGATCTACCTATTCTCTCTCTCTTCTCTCTCTTCCTGCCTCTGCCTTTGTCTCTCTATTTACCTCCTAAATTTACTGAACCCAGGTTAAGAACTGCTGTTGTGTCAATCAGTATAATTATTCTACTTTGCCCCAAGTAATTTGTATGCTACCAGTTCATCAATTATCAATGATGGGAACATATTATTTGGAGTCTGAAGGGATCTTAGAGAATATCTATTCCAAAATCCTTTAGGGATGCCACTTATGGAGCCAGGACAAACCTAAAGCTAGCTAGCCAGGACCTCATTGTAGTGATACCTGAAGTATGATGAAATGACACATTCTTTGGAATGGGAAAAACTAGGACATCAGGCAAAGATCTAGTGTTACTTTGACAGTAGAGTCTGGACCTTGAAACCAAGCTCCATGCCTTTTGGGTATGTCTCATCCCCTGCCATCTTGGGATTTAAATACTGAGCTGGTAACAGGATTATAGCTGGGAATACTTTTGGTTTCAGAAGTGGAATGGAAAGGGGCATTGACTTTTTCAAGTTGACATAGCTAGTTAGTGAAAGCCCTAATATTTGAACCCAAGTTTTCTGACACTAAGTCCAGTTCTCTTACACTACCACATTAGCTTATTTGTATATGTGGAACCTGAGTTCCAAGAAGTAAATCAACTCATACAGGGCCACAGAGTCAATAAGAAGGAGTCAACATAAATGCTAACTTAAAATATATGAAGCATTGTCATATGGAAAAAATACTTGTTCAGCTTGGCTCCAGAGGGAATAACCAGGAACACTAGGTATAAGATATAGGGGAGCAGTTTTAGACTTCAGATAAAGAAAAATTTCCTTGCAATTCAAACTGTTCAGAAGTGGAATAGGTTGTCTCAGGAGATGATTGGTTCCCTGTCACTTACAGGTGTTATGCAAAATTTGGATGGCCACTTTTGAGGTATATTGGAGGCAGAATTTTTGGAGAAGTTTATGTTGGACTAAATTGTTTCTAAAGATCCTTTTAAATGAAATTTTAAGATGCTGTGGTTTTGTGTTCACTTTACTTACTAAATAGAATCACTATTCCAACTTATATAATGATATAATTTGGCAGCCAATCAGGAAATAAAATCAAACAAATAGCCTTTTGCCTAGATTACTGCAATAGCTTACTAATGATTTCCCTGGACCCAGTCTCTTTTCTCTTCAGTCCATCTTCTGTAGAGAAGCCAAAGATAATCTTCCTAAGGCATAGGATGTCAACATGATGTGTTGTTTTCCAAAACTTCATTGGCTCCCCATTGCCTAGATGATAAAATAAAAACTCCCTTGCCTGACATTTGGATTCTCCATAATCGCTTTACAGATTTCTTTTATATTGTAGTGGTAATTTAAGGTTAATGGTGGATGGGTGTAAGAATTAAAGATCTTCCCCATCCGTTAATAGGTCCTAATACCTTTTGTTAATTTCTATTGAGGCATTAGGTCACAGGGTCCTGCCCTTAGGTTCTAAAAAGTGTACAGATATTCTGAGATGAGGTTTTACTTTGGGGATTACCCATTGGAAGTGTTTGTTTGGCCAGATGAGACCCTGGGTAGCCACTAAGGAGCTCCCTCACCCCAGCTTTGAAAACCCAGATGCTGGTACTTCTCTCTCTAGTAATTATGTATGTGTGATCAGACAGTTGAATCTGTCTCTTGATCTGTGAGTGTGTATTGCTTGTGGTCAGACAATTGGAAGCCTTGTCTGTTGGTTTTTATTTCTATGTATTTTCTCTGAAGTTCAGGGTGCTGACTTTTTCCCCTGAACTAAGTGAATGATCTATGTGCTTGATTAAAGTAAATTGTTGATCTCTCAAAAGTTGCTTTCCTTTTAGAAAGGCAGATGTAAGAACCTGTACAGGAGTCCCTCCTGTGTATTTTGGGGTCCTTGCTGTTACCCATACTAATTCCCTTCATTACTTACATGCTCCAGTCAAATGGGATTATTCACATAACTCAACTCTCGATCTTCCCCATGTCTAAGTAGTTACATAAGCCATAACCCGTGCCTGGGATGCATTTCCTTTCCCCTACTTTGCAGAAACATTTTAAGGGCTCAGCTCAGGTTCCTCTGTGAATCCTCCCCTAATGCCCACAGGTATTGGTATTTTCTTCTTCTTGTATTTTCCTAGTAGTATACATAGTTGTACATTTATCTTGTCACTATCCTTATCATCTACCTTCCCCCGTAATAGAATGGAAACTTTGTGAGGTCAGGTGTGACTTGGTTTTTGTCTTTGAATCTCTAGTACTTAGAATCATGCCTTGCACAAAATAGAAGCTTAATAAATGATTTTCCCCCACCTTTATTAATTTATTTGTTTTCAGTTTTTAACAGTCATTTCTGTAAGTTTCAAATTTTCTCCCCCTCCCTCCCACCTTTCTCTCCAAGACAACATGCAATCCCATAAGGGTTCTATACGTACATTCCTACTAAACACATTTTCACATTAGTTATGTTGCATGGAAGAATTAAAACAAATGGGATAAACAATGAGAAAAACAAAACATAACAAAAGGGAAAATAGTCTGCTTCATTCTGCTTTCTGACTCCACAGTTCTTTCTCTGGGTGTGGATGGCATTTTGCATCATGTGTCCTTAGGAAATGTTTTAGGTCCTTTCATTGCTGTAAAGGCTATCAAAAATAGCTATCATACTCTGTGGCTATTACTATGTATAATGTTTTCCTGCTTCTGCTCTTCACTCAGCATCAGTTAGTGCAAATCTTGCCAGGTATTTCTGAAGGTCGTTTGTTCATCATTTCTTATAGCACAATACTATTCCATTATATTCATATAGCACAACTTGTTCAGCCATTCTCCAATTGATGAGCAACCCCTCTATTTCCAATCCTTGGCCACCACAAATAAAAGAGTTGTTACAAATATTTTTATACATGTGGATCTTTTCCCCATTTTTATGATCTCTTTGGGATACAGCCCTAGAGGCTGTATTGCTGTGTCAAAGGCTATGCACATTTTCATAGCCCTTTGGGCAAAGTTCTAAATTGCTCTCCAGAAAGGTTGAATCACCTCACAGCTCTACCAACAATGAATTAGAGTTCCAACTCTTCCACATCTTCTCCAACATTTTTCATTTTTCTGTTATGTCATGTTAACCAATCCGATGGGTGTGATGTGGCACCTCACAGTTGTTTTGATTTGCATCTCTCTAATCAATAGTGATTTAGAGTATTTTTTCACATGACTCTGAAAACTGCCTGTTCCTATCCTTTCACCATTTGTCAATTAGGGAATAACTTATATTCTTGTACATTTGACTCAGTTCTCTATATATTTTAGAAATGAGGCTTTTATCAGAGACATTAGTTGTAAAATTTCTTTCCCAGTTTTCTGCTTCCCTCCTAATCTTGGTTGCATTGGCATTATTTGTGCAAAACATTTTCAATTTAATGTAATCAAAGTTATCTATTTTGTATTTCATAATGTTCCCTATCTCCTCTTGGGTCATAAATCCCTTTGTTCTCCATAAATCTGACAAATACACTATTCCTTGCTCCTCAGATTTGCTTATAGTATCAGCCTTTATACCTAGATCATGTACCCATTTGAACTTTATTCTGGTATTTGGCATCAAGTGTTGCTCTATGCCCAATTTCCACTACTCTATTTTCCAGTTTTCCCAGTAGTTTTTGTCAAACAGTGAGTTCTTATCCCAGAAGCTGGGGTCCTTGGTTTTATCAAACAGTAGACTTTTATAATCATTGACTACCATATCTTGTGTACCTAATCTATTCCACTGATCTACCCTTCCATTTCTTAGCCAGTACCAAATGTTTTTAATGATTGCTGCTTTATAATATAATTTAAGATCTGGTATGATTAGGCCACCTTCCCTAGAATTTCTTTACATCAATTTCCTTGATATTCTGGACCATTTGTTCTTCCAGATGAATTTTGATGTTTTTTCTAGCTCTATAAAATAATTTTTGGTAGTCTGGTATGGCACTGAATAAGTAATTAATTTAGGTAGAATTGTCATTTTTATTATGTTAGCTCAGCCTACCCATGAACAACTGATGTTTTTTCCAATTATTTAGGTCTGACTTTATTTGTGCATAAAGTGTTTTCTAATTGTGTTTATATAGACCCTGAGTTTGTTTTGGCAGGTAGACTCCTGAATATTTTGTAGTGTCTACAGGAACTTTAAACAGGATTTTTCTTTCTATCTCTTGCTGTTGGGCTTTGTTAGTAATATATAGAAATGCAGATGATTTGTATGGGTTTATTTTGTATCCTACAACTTTGCTAAAGTTGTTTATTATTTCAAGTAGGTTTTTACTTGATTCTCTAGGATTATCTAACTATGTCATCATATCATCTTCAAAGAGTGATAATTTAGTGATAAATTAGTTTCTTCTTTGCCTCTTGTAATTCCTTTAATTTCTTTTTTCTTCTCTTTTTGCTAAAGCTGTCATTTCTAGTACTTCTTTGGATAACAGTGGTGATAATGGACATCCTTGTTTCACCCCTGATCTTGCTGGAAATACATCTAGTTTTGCTGCATTGCATATAATGCTTGTTGATGGTTTTAGGTAGATACTACTTATTATTTTAAGGAAGGTTCCATTTATTTCTATGCTCTCCAATGTTTTTGATAGGAACAGGTACTGTATTTTATTAAAAGGTTTTCTTCATCTATTGAGAAAATCATATGGTTTCTCTTAGGTTTGTTGTTGATATGATCAATAATGCTGATACTTTTCCTAATATTGAACAGTCTTGAACTCCTGGTATAAATCCTACCTGATCATAATGTATTATTCTCATGATAAGTTACTATAATCACTTTGCTAATATCTTATTTAGAATTTTTGCATCTATATTCATTGAACAATATGTTACAGATGAGGAAAATTGGTTCCACTGAGGTTAAATGATTTGCCCACAACCACACAACAGTAGATCTTCTGATTCCCAATCCATTATCCTTTCTTTGACATGATGATGCCTCTATCTGAATTATCATATCTCTTCTCTGGGTAGAAGGGTTAGCCCAAATTCCTTTGTACTCCTTGGGAAATGTAGACAAACTTTACATTACACCTTTTCCTTTCATATTCCTTCTTTATTATTATTATTTTATTATTATTAGTATCACTATTGTTATTCTTATTAATTTACAATCATGTAAATATATTTCTTCCTAGAAGACTTGCATCTTTTGGCCACCCTGAGCACTCTCTCCAATACTGGATAAATATCCTCTGCTAGGATCATAATTTAAGATTGGGGGAAAATTAATTTCAATTTAATTCCATTCTCTTAATCTAACAGATTATTAAATTGAAGTGCAGAAAGGTTAAGTGATTTGCTCAGGTCACACAATTCCTAAGCATTGGAGGAAAAATTTGACCTTAGGCCTTATTAACTCCAACCCTAGCAATTTACCTACTAAGTGATTCCTGACGTAATTAGGAGGAAGTAGGTCTACTCCTTGTTCCTCACTGTGTCTTCTACTGTCACTCAGTAATCTTTCTTATTTGGAGGTTCTATCTATCTATCTGTCTATCTATGTATTTGTCAATTTCTGCATATATGAATGTAGATATGTAGATTGTAGGTATGTGTGGAGATATACACATATCTATTACACACTAACTTTATCTGATTATTTTTATTCAATGTACCAGGTCATTCTACCTCATTTTTTAAGGAGTTCATTGTCTTGCTTACAGTTTTGTTCTCAATATCAACGATGAATTTTAATTGAAGCATCAATATAGATGGTGATATCTCTTTTTTACATCCTTATTTCTCAGTTTGACAGCCTATGACCTTGACCTTTACTTGACTTCAGTCAGAAATAGGTTGGGTTATGGGCTTTCCATCATCATAACTTCCAACTGTTCCATTTCCACATTCCAAAACTAAAATTTCTTATTTGATCATAACTTGTTATTATTTTTACCTCTCATTGTGTCTCAGAATTTCTCAACTAATACTTTGCCATCATAGAAACCTCTGGTCACTTTACTGTTTTCTACCTTTCTTAGCTCTAGCCTTTCTTTACTGTCTTCAAAATTTTGATTTTAGAATTAGCCAAGTCAACTTTCGACTGTACCCTACTTCCAAATCCTTTAACCTCTTTTCTTTCTACCAATCCCCCATCTCTGCATTACCACTATCATTTCTTTTGCCTTCTCTGGGTCTTATCATCCAGTTATATCAGACTCTTCACAACTTCCTGGACCATAGCATGCCAATGCTGTCTATGAAGTTTTCTTGGAAAAGGTACTGTAGCAGCAAACACCCTGACACACCTCCAGGATGACCTGCTGGCGCAGGTTCTTAGATCTGCTTTTCTAAGGAAAGCAACTTAAAAGGGGGTCAACAATCTAATTACATCCACCAACAGAGAAAATATAAGCAGATAAAAAGACCAACAGGCAGGACTTCTAACTGTATGACCATAAGTATTACATACATAACAGATCAACAGAAAGATCCAACTGTCTGACCATTACATACATACATAGTCACCAGAGACAGAAGCACCAGCATCTCTGCTGGAGGTAATCAAGACCCTTTTGACCCAGTGCATCATTAAACCAACAAAAACTTCCTTTACTGGGCTCTAGGTGAGGTCTATTAATGGGTAGGGGAAGATCTTTAACTCTCATTAGCATTACATTTAGCATTACAGACACTGGAGTGGTTTGCCACTTCTTTCTTCAGTACTGTTCTTTATCTATCTTGATCCTTCTTGTCATCTACTCATGCTATTGCACAAAATGGAAGAAGTCATCAATGTCCTAATTAAGTCTGTTATAAATTGATGTGTTTTTTTACCTTAGACCTTCATTTTTACATGATTATCTTTTAACTCTTCATTGATTAACTCCCTCTTATATTCCTCACAACATCTATTAGAATCCCTGTTTTCTATCCTCAAGATATCATGCCCCTCCTTCCTTTTCCGGAAGGGGCTTTGTCTCATATTTGATTTAGCTAGTTGGAGTCACAAAGGCCATAATTCATACCTGGTCTTAGACAAGTGTATAGCCATGTGATTCTAGGCAAAGTCACTTAATCTCTGCCTCAGTTTCCTCATCTGTAAAATGCGGATAATAATAGCACTTATTTACCAGGATTGTTGTGAAGACCAAATGTCCTAATAGTTGTAAAGTGTTTAGTATAGTGCCTGGAAAAGTTTAAGTGGTATATAAATGCTAGTTGATTATTATCATTATTATTATTACTGAGACAATTAAGAATGTTGAAAGCTTTCCCTTTTCTCTAATTCTGTATCTTGAGTCCTCTTCACATCAGCCTCCATTCTCTCCTCATTTGTTCCAGTTTCTGATTAAGAGGCAGATTTTTTTCCTGTCACAACTCCTCTACTTTATGCCTCTGATTCAATCCCCTCCCATCTCTTCTAGGAATATACCCTTGCAGTCATCCTATCTCTATCTAATCTTGTTAGATTGTTATCCAATATGACAGGTGTGAGGTATGTCAGAGCTGTTTTAATTCGCATTTCTCTTATAAATAGTAATTTAGAGGAGAGTCATCCTTGACTCATCACTCCCCTTACCAGCCCTCCCCCATCCCCACATAGATTCATTTGCAGTAATCTTTGTTCAGGTCTTTACCATCTCCTGCATAGACTAGTACAATAATGTTCTCATTGGTCACCCTTCCTCCAATCTTGCTACTCTCCAATCTTTTTCTCCACATAGTTACCATATTCCTAAAATATAGGTCTGATCATCCCTTACTCAATACAATTCAATAAATCATTCTTATTTTCTCCAGATTAAAATACAAACTTCTCTATTTGGAATGTGCAAATTTTCACAATCTGGCTCCAGCCTACATTTCCATAATGATTTCATTTTGTTACCTCTTATTTCCTCCAAGTTCCAGCCAAGGTAGCCTACTTTCTTTCTTTCTTTCTTTTTTTGCTATAGGTTTTTAATTTTTTTTTATAATTTGACTATTTATTTTTAGTTTTCAACATTAACTTCCATGAGGTTTTTCTTTTGAGTTTCAAGTTTTATCTCTCCCCTTGCCTCCCAAGAGAGCATGCAATCTGATATAGACTTTACTCATATACTCATAGTAAACATATTTTTATATTAGTCAAGATATAAAGAAGAATTAGAACTAATGGGAGGAACCACAAGAAAGAAGAAACAAAACAAAACAATAAAAGAAAAACAGAGCAAATAGTATGCTTCCAACTTCATTCAGATTCATGTTCTTTCTCTAGATGTGGATAGCATTTCCCATCATGAGCTGTCTTTTGGAGTTGTCCTAGATCCTTGCATTGCTGAGAAGAGCTAAGTCTATCAAAGTCAGTCATAGCACAAGGTGGCTATTACTGTGTACGATGTTCTCCTGTTTCTGCGCATTTCACTTACTATCAGTTCATGTAAGTCTTTCCAGGTTTCTCTCAAGTGAGAGCCTACTTTCTATTCCTCACACATGACACTCCTATCGCTGTGCCTTTATACTGACTGACCCACACACCTGAAATATCTCTTCTCACCTTGGTATCTCTAACTCCCATCTCCCTGAAGATCTTTGGAACTGATTGCATGACATGTGAAATGCAGCAAAGGACCACCCAGCATGGCAAACCCTCATCAAAGAAGGTGCTATACTCTATGAGTAAAGTAGAATTGAAATAGCTGAAAAGAAATGTGAGATATACCAATTTCGAGAATCTACCCCAAATGTTCACATGGACTATTTGTGCCCAACCTGTGGTAGAGCATTTTGAGTTCATATGGGTCTGATCAGCCACAGTTGGACACACTGAAACTTGACTCTAACATAGTGATGTCATTTTGGTCCTCTTTAAGAATGCAGGACAACAACCAACTGACCAACTCCCATCAAGGCTCAAGTCAAATGCTTCTTCCTACCCATGGCTGTTCTTGATCTTTCATTCAGTTTTATTGCTCCTCTCTCTCACCAAATTAGTTTGTATTTACTTTGCATATATTTTTATATGTAATTTCTATATATGTGTTATCTCCTCCCTCTCCCTAGTATCATGTAAGGTCCTTGAAGGGAGGTACTATTTCATGCTTGTTTTTGTACCTCTAAAGTCTAGCACAATTCTTGGCATATAGTACTGTCAAAGATCAAGAAACAAATGCTATTGACCTGCTGAATTTGAATTTTTGAGATATGGGACACTGAGGAGAGAATCTAAGCATGATAGAAGAGCTACTTGCTTGGGCCACAATCCAAACAGCAGCTATTTTTACCTGGAGAGGTTGTAACTGCTGCATCTAAGTCAGGGGAGTTGTATACCTTGGCAGTAAGACAGCAACAGCTATGTTTAACCTGGCCCTAGGTCAGACTTGTCTCGGAGCCAGGTCTACTGCCAAAACCAGAAAGCATGAATCCATGGTCCTGTGAAACAACTCACAAACTCCATGACAGAATTTTTAGGCAACACAAACTGAATTTGCTAAATGGTTTATAACTCGTTTCTTTGATGACATTCTTCACTCTGTTCTGTGTCAATCTCTTATATGTGCCAACCTATGGACATTCAGTATGTGCTTCAGGTCCTTGGCTTATTTGGTAAACCTACAGCGTGAACTTATCAAAGAACACTGACAAAGTTATATCAATAGGACAGGGAGGTATCTTTTGTAGATGGAAGAGCACATTCATGAACATGAGATTACTAATTTGTTCAAGTATTTTGAATAATAACTCACATTAATATATCACTTTCCATATAATAACCCTTTGAGGTTGAGCATTTTTATCCCTAAATTTTACAGAAAAGAAAACTAGGACTCAGAGACAACTGTTGACATGCTCTTTGTCAGAGAGCTAGTAAATATCAGAAGTTGAATTTGAACCCAGGCTTACTGACCCCAAGTTGCTATGGTACATCATTTCTCATATATAATTCTACATATCTGATAAAAAATACTTCAGGAAATACAGTAATATAGCAAATAAAGTTCTTTCCTGTGTTACTATTTTCTGTTTAATATATGGTTATCCCATCCACATCACAACTTTCCCTATAGTGCTTTCAATATATTTTGAGTCTGCATAAGAAATTAAGTGGAAATTTTGGGGGAGTTTGGTGCACATGAAAGTGAGAAGATGACACAGAAAAAGTTTAGAAACTCAGAAATGCATAAATATATGCTTAGTATTGTATAATATCAACCCAAAGTTTACAATAAGGTACTATAAACATTGCCAAAAAAATCAGACTTCCTCTCTTGTACAAAACAAGGGCCAAAATATTTTATGTGGATTTTTTAGATCATGGAGGTGCCACACCCTTAGCCCCCATAATGTAGAAGGCATAACTGCATATATATATATATATATATATATATATATATGTATATATATATTTTTTGTTATTGCTTTCATGGGAACCATAGTCATTAAAAATACTAGAAGGGAACTTAGAGATAATGTAGTTTAAACCCTCATTTTATACAAGTGTAAAAGTGAGACCCAGAGAGATGCAACCTTAAATAATCTTTAGCTTTCATTTGCAAATAAATGACCAGTATGGGAGTGGAAAACAGATTTTCTCCCTTTCATCCCAATGTTCGTTTCATTGGACCACATTACCACGGAAAAAGCATGTACTTGGTGCATGGAGGGGAGCTCTCAATAAATTATGTGCTCTCCACCCCCACACTCACCCATCTACTTGAGATTACAGGGCATGGATCTTTCTCAGAAAAGGGACATTCCTAAAGAGTAGAAAGTATAGACTTCCCTGGAAGCCAGGTTTCCATTCAATGGAGGTGGTTTGGGGATTATAGCACCACAGTTTTGTCACAGTTTTGGGAGAGTCAGGAATATAAAATCTCTCAAATCAACCGACTGAGCAAACTCTTCTGAACAGCCCTGAGCTCTTTCGGTGAACCATTTTGGGGACTCTTTGCCAGTGTTTCCAATTCCTTGGACTTCCAGAAAGGGGAAAGGGAATATTTTTTCATCCTCTTCCCACCCCCAGCAGCTATGCTGGCTACAAGCAGATGATAGAAGGGATAGTTGCTTGCTCCATTGGTCCAGAATATCTGACTGCTGCTTTCTCCCATCTTTCTGTTTCCTTCTCTAAGGACAGATCACTAACATTTCCAGCCTGGTTGGCTGTGTCAATGTAACAGCAAAGACCCCAGCATACACAGGAGGACCTGCTGTACAGTTCTTAGATTTGCTTTTCTAAAAGGAAAGCAACTTTTGAGGAATCAACAATCTACTTTAATCAAGTACATTTATCATTCACTTAGTTCAGGGAAAAAAGTCCACACCCTAAACTTCAGAGAAAATACAAACAGAACATGGCAAGCCAAAATTACAAACAGAAAGACCACTAGACAGAACTTCCAACTGACCATAGATATTATATCCTGACCACTGGACCCAGATGGTTCTGGAGGAGAAAGTGAGGCTGGTGACCTTGCACAGTCCTTTCTCACTCAAATCAAAGTCAACTGTAAGTCATGTCATCATCTTGATGTCATGGTCCTCTTCAAGAATGAAGGACAAACACAACCTGTGAATGAGTAGCAGCTTCTCCCCTCCCCTCTCCTCTCTTTGGTTCCCCTCCTCTCCCCTCCTTATCCTCACCTTGGGTGCTCTACCAGGGGAAGGTACACTTCCATTGCCAAAAGCAGCCTTTCATCCTTTGGGTTTATGATTTCTTGCTCAAAGATCAAGCCTTAAACCCAATTCACTTTGGAGCTCATTGATTGGACAACAGGTCCCATCTAGCACAGAGTGAATATAAATACTAAATAGTAACTGTTTCTTTTTGCCCAGGAACCTTGAGGGTCTTCCCCTACCAGTTTGATTTTATTTTGATTAAAGGGGCCGAACCCTGAGTAACTACTTAAAGAGGCCTAATCATTGAATGAGTGTATCTCACTCAAAGTGAGAATGTGATAAGACCTTAGCCTAAAATGGTCAGGGTCTCACATTGCATCCTGGGTCATCTCCAGTCATCCTGATGAATATCTGGTCACTGGGCCCAGATGGGTCTGGAGGAGGAAGTGAGGCTGGTGACCTTACACAGCCTTCCCTCACTCAAATCAAAGTCAACTGCAATTCATGTCATCATCTCCCTGATCCCTCTTTAGAACAAAGAACAAACACAAGACAATGTATATACCAGACAGAGAAGGACCAACGTCTGAGTTTTAAAGCTGGGGGGCTCCTTAGAGGCTACTCAGAGTCTCATCTGGCACATGACCCTTCCAAAAAGTAAGCCCCAAAGTAAAACCTCACCTCATAATATTTATACACTTTTCAGAGCTGGACTGCATGACCCTTGTCACCCTGTGCCTCATTAGAAATTAACAAAAGGTATCTGAGGCCTATTAATAGGTGGGGAAGATCTTTATCTCTTCCCTCACCCACTATTAACCATACATTAACATTACAGTGAAGAAGCTGAAAATTTTAAAATTCTGGATTTGGGCATCAGCCAAGTATAGGAAAAGAGAACATTTTTGGAGGACAAGATGGCCAGTACTAGTATCTATATGTAATTGAAGGACTAAATTAGCCATGCCTTGCCTGGTCAGATAGAGACTTTCTTGGACCAAGGAGGTGGATGTGAAAGAGGCATTCTGCAGCAATCTCAAGACATTGTCTTTATTCTTCAGAGAGAATAAGATGAGGATAATTAACTATTTGAAGTGTTTTCCGTAATCCTTCTTGTGTGTTATTGAATCTTTGTATTTTTTGTGGTAAAGGAAATGAAAGCTGTATTGTACCTGATATTCATGAATGAATGAAAATAATTTATTATACTCCTATACTGTGCCAGGCACTGTGCTAAGCTATCTATTTTGTGCAATGAGTATCTTTTCTACAAGGGATCCTACAATCCACATAATGGGGGGACCATAGGTAGATATAAGTCATATATCTGCTTTTATTTTAGAAATTTCCCAGGAGGTGTTTTATTTAGCTGGAGCTGGAGAGAAGAGAAGCAGAAGAGAGAGAAAGAGAGGGAGAGAGAGAGAGAGAGAGAGAGAGAGAGAGAGAGAGAGAGAGAGAGAGAGAGAGAGAGAGAGAGAGAGAGAGGGAGAGGGAGAGGGAGAGAGGGAGAGAGAATAGGGAAATAAATTCCTCAAAAAAATCTTAATCCCTCTAAGAAGGCACACAATTGGCCACATCTTCCTCTAAGCTGAATTTAAAAAAAAAAAAGAAATATCAAAGGTAAAATTTTTCTGGTTGTTGATTTTTCTTTCTTTCTTAATGATTTATACTCTGCCTACTTCTAAAAGGGATCTGAGGTAGCATATTCAAGATTTCATGTCACCTGGGTTAGCTCATTTCTTCTCATTTATAGTTTAGGGACTGTTTTTAGTGCTTTGTTCTTTAGCTAAGCAAAAAATCATTATTTTAGGTAGGATTTTGTCTTTAGCAAGTTTTTTTCTTCTTTTACAGAAGCCTCCTTGCATTTATCTCACCTTCACCAAATTTTAAAACTGGCTTTTGCTAGTCAGTCAACTAAAAAGCTGGTAAATGTGTATAATTCATTATCTTTAGGTCTCTGCTTGCAAAGCTAACACAGCACAACATAGCATATTGATGGCCAAATGTAAAGCTTTGCATAAACAAAAACAAAGGCAGACAGATGGAAGCCAAACCCACAGGAGAGTGACTACAGAGTGTAGAAAAGATACTGTGTATTTCCTATTCTAGTTGAGTGATTTAAAGTTGGGAATCTCTGGCACTTATTTAAATTTTAGACCAATGTCTCATCATTTAAAGCTAAAATATTATTTGGATCAGTTTCCATGGCTGAAGATTCTTTAGGACAGCCTTTCTGATTCTAAACCACATGGCAGAACTAAGATATAGCTAAATTCTCTCTTTCCTTAGTTCTCAAAGGCCAAGCAGGTAGAAACCTGAAAGGAAAGAAAGAAAAAAAGGAAGGAAGGAAAGAAGGAAGGAAGGAAGGAAGGAAGGAAGGAAGGAAGGAAGGAAGGAAGGAAGGAAGGAAGGAAGGAAGGAAGGAAGGAAGGAGGAGGAACTGGAAGCAAGGAAAAGGACCAGTAGAGACAAAAGTCACTTTACAAATTCATGTTTTAAGGAATATGTGGAAGTGATCCTGGATTCAGGATGTTTGTCCCAGTGGAATACAATCTCTGGTAGGTGATTCCATCCTGAAAGGCCTTTAATATGGATGTAGCAGTGCTACCATTACTCTTTGGTCACTATTTCAGATAAATTTGAGGTATTTCAGTCCTAGGTTGACTGTAAAGTGATAATTTATTTTGGTTTTGACCACAGGTATTTTCAAATACTGTCTAATAAGCCATAGGAGGATTGTTATCTGAATTGGCAGAGGACTTCCTCCTTTCAATGAAACCATGGCTCTCTGAAGTATTGAAACAGAACAGTAAGAAAAGGAGCAATGGGCATTTCCTTGAATTAATCTGGTAAATACTCTCCAACTATACGTTCTGTCACTGTGAAGAATGGACAAACACGGATTACATGTGGAACACACATACAGAACATGTATGTCTTAGTACATAAGCAAATGGGTGACCTCTTCCTATTATGCTTCAGAGTCATCCATATCTTCTGGTGATACTATCATGCTTCCATCTGCTGGGCCTGTACCTGAGCACCACATGATGTTGCCTGCTCACTAGGCATGGCATCTCGGCTATCCCTTCATCTCACTCTTTCTTAGAATTCTCTGTTCTCCAAAGCTGTCATCCTTCCTCTGCTCTTGTGGTCTCTGTAGGGTAATGCTCCCTGCCACCAGCTTTGTTCTTCATTTTTTTTCAGAGCCCAGCTCCAATCTGTTGAGATATGGAAAATCTCCCCCGGGGAAGGATAGGATAAAAGCTTTTAATTATAGTTGGACCAAATTCTAAAACCCAAAAAAAAGTACTTCTTGGCTGATTATCTTTTCCTCTTAATTCTATGTCTTGGTCTGACCTGAGATGAGTTCTTTGTCCCATACAATTAAATGATATAGAGTAAGAAGCTCCTAAGCTATTCTCTGACTTGGTATACAAATGAATTTGAGTTGAAAGAAAAGCTAAGTTACTCAAGGTAATTTTTTTTTTTCATACAATTCATGACTTTACCCTGAACATCTGTCAATAACTAAATTCCTTAGCTTTGCCAATGCAAAATAAAAATCTATGAATGCTTCCCTATATAAGTGAGAAGTAAGGGCCTTTGATAGTAAAATTTTAACAGACTAGTGAAAATATGCCATGTATCAGTTTTTAGATTAGTTATTTTTGGAAAGGGACTGCATTAATTTGATAAATTAGATCAGTGAATTATATGTCTTACCATTACGGTAACCAGGCCTTATATTGTATAGTGGCAGCAGTGTGATCAAGAAATACTTGTTGGATGAACAATTTATTGTTCTCATTACCAAAGTGATTCCAGTAGAATTCAGCAGTCATTTGGGGAAGCAGGTCTGAGAGACTTTGTGAAGACCAGCTCACTTCTAAAGTTGACCAAGAAATTTGGGTCTTATTCTAGGGCCCATACATTGAGGGATACTAATGCTCCTGTGTTCATCTAAGAGTAGACCTGACTTAATATCACAATTAGTAACTTTTATGCCTAGGGTAAAGCTGCTGAGGGACAGAGAGCTGGAGACGGGGGTGGTGGTGGTGAGAGGGCAGACAGTCTGCCTCAGTGGATGAAGCACAATTAAACCAGGGAATCACTAGATGGGGTTAAAGGAGGTACTCAAAGAGGGCGGTTGGGCACAGTCAAACTAGACAATACCAGGATGAGGGAGTCGGTATGATAATCAGCAGGGAAAAAAAAAAAAGATTAGAGCCTCAGGGTGGGAGGCAGGCCCCAGGAGGAGGTTAGGACCCTGATGATTTCTCATTTGATAAGGCCTTCACAGTTAATAGTGGGTTAGAGAGACAAGGAAGTCTGTAACTGGACTTTGGCATTCTGAACAAAGTTCATCTTGCCACATCTTTGTAACAGCTCTGACTTGAGACCAAGTGATGATCCCTTGAAGTAAATTCCAGGAATTTAAAACATGAAGCAAAACTGGAAATAAATTGCACCAATTTGTTAAACCTTGAACTGTACCTAAATATTATTTTTTTAAACTTAATAACAGTCTTTTTTTCCTAACTACAACATAATCGTGAACCAGTTCAACATAGAACTAAATCCATATAATTTCTTAAACTATTAAGCTGAATCAAACCAGATCTGCCAAAATATTTTATGAACCTTGCATGAACTGCTCCTACACTGACTTCCTTCAGTTCAAGGCCTTAGTAAATACAAGTTTTGTGGCCTGAAAGACTTAATGCACCTTCTAAATGTGCCAAATTTGCAATCAGGAAATCGTTTAGACCCTGAGAGAACTGGCTCATAATTACTAAAATTTCACACCCAATTTTACAAAGTTTATGCAAGAGATAAATCAATTTTGAATGATGCCCTACATATTACTTATGCATGGAGTGCAAGTTAGATACAGTCATTAAACTTTTTTTTTTTGTAACCAAAGGCAATAGCTTATTCCGGTCTCTTATAAAAAGCCAACTATTATACAGTTCTACAAGATTTTTCTGAGCAGTTTAAAGAGCACATAGAAAAAGGTAAGGGTAAAAGGGGTTGGAAGAGAATGCCATCTAGAATACTGCCAGAGAAAACATGCATAAATATAATATAGGATTATCATATTTATAATAATACAGGATTATCATGGGAAAGAGTATATTCTATGACCTGGAATAAAAGACACTGATTTATTCAGTATTGTTCTGTTGAGAGTTTCCATCACATTCCTGTCTTTTTTCATCCTTTTTTCTTACAATCGTTATTATTACTCCTGTATCACTTTCAATTGTGACATTTGAATATTAATTTTTTTGGGATTCCGGCTGTACTTACTTTCTGATTTGTGAATGAATCTTATTTGTCCCGGTGCTGATTCAGCCTTCTTTGCAGCATTGAATAGCCCCATTTGTTTCTCATTAGTATCTGTAGCGTTAAAATATTCCAGTTTGGGTTACTGCATCTTTTTCCTTTTCTTTTAATGTCCCTCAAGGTTTACATTAAAAGAAATTTGGAATGCTTCTACTTTTTGTCAGATAAAACTAGTCACTAGAATAGACCTGCAAAGGAGGATATAGGGTCATAAAATCTTTTCAATAGTCAACCACACACACACTTGTCTCAGGTGGGCAACATTCTCTCCTATGCAAGTAGAAAAATGAATTTTGCTTTGTATCATTATGGCTCTCCTGAGGAGAGATTGGTGGGTAAGTATATATTATATATGCATGTCTACATGTGTGTATATATGTGTGCATATAAATGTACATGTGCATGCATAATATACACACGCATATGTATACTACACACATACCTGCACACACATGTATAGAATACATTATATATGCATAAATATATGTATATGTCCACATGTGACAATATATGTATACGTGCACCTAGAGAAATCACATACATGAATATCTACACATAAGAGAATATCTACACACACGAGAGACAGAAGGCAGCGCAGTGTAATGGAGAGAGCTGGGCTTAATGCCAGAAAAAATTGGATTTCGGGCCCACTTCTGACACTTCTTAGTTATTTGACCCTGAATAAGCCATTTAATTTCTTAGGGCTCTAGGTTACTCTATAAGACTCTAGGTTCTACGTTTAGTGTTAGCCTACATTGGTAGAGGATTTTTCCTTACCTAGGATTTTCTTATGATAATGAATTCCTGGATCAAATTTTTATCCTTTCTAGAGATGCATTTTGCATATTACATATATGTAGGTAGGTGGCTCAAAGGATAGAGAGCCAGTCTTGGTGTCAGAAGAACTTGAGTTTAAATCCAGCCTCAGATGTTTACTCTCTGTATGATCTGGGGCTAGTCACTTAACCCTGTTTACCTCAGTTTCTCAACTGTAAAATGATCTGGAGAAGGAAATGGCAAACTACTTCAATATTTTTGCCAAGAAAACCCCAGATGGGGTCATGGAAAGTTGGACTCAACTGAAACGACTCAACAGCAACAAATACGTATACACAAGGATTAATTCATTCATGTATGTGTAGGCAATCAATGTCATACTTCTCTGTAGAGATATGGTAAAGAGTAAAATCATAGAGTTGTACTAATTATGCAGTTAATAGCACATAAATCACAAATCGAGGAATATAGCTCCTCCCTAAAGCAAAAGTTCATTTTTGTAACACCAGCATTCTTCTGATCACTGAGCCATAGAATACCATTCATCAAAGAACTGAATCTGAGGCTCATTCAAAGATCAGTAGAGAAGCACCTGGTGATTCTGAGCAGGTGCAACACATGACAGACAAATCAGGAATTATGCAGGAGAAGCAGTGTAAGGGATGATATAACAGAAATGTACGTCCAGAAAAATAATGGACTGGTCACATAGCAATGACAAGGGAAAACGCGTGAGAAGTCCCAGGTATCCACGCAGTAGAACATGAAGAATGCTCTTATGATATTATATGAATCTCCTGTGGGAGATTTATGGAAGGATGTAGAAACAGCAACTAGGATTCATTCACAGGCATAGACACTCTCAGTCTACATGATTTTTCTGGAATAATCACATGAATGACATCATAAATCCATTAGAGTATAAGAATATTGGTCCATGCAGAGAATGTGATGGGAATCTAGAAAAGTAGACAAGGAACAGGCTAGGAAGAGAATAGGATTTGGAATCAAAAGGTTTGGGCTTGCTGCCTACTTGTGTCACCTACATCATCCGTGAACCTGCCACAAGTCCACCTCTAAGACTCTCAGTTTACTCATTTTTAAAATATTGGGATTAGATTAGATGGGGTTTAATCATTTTTCCAGCTCTACACCTGGAAGTGGAAATTTGGCAGCTAGGTATCACAGAGAAGAGAGTGCTAGACACAGTCAAGAAGACCTGAATTCAAAGGCAGCCTCAGGCAAGTTCTAGCTCTTTGATCTTGGGTAAGTCATTTAACCTTTCTATGCCTCTGTTTCCTCATATGTAAAATAGAGTAACAATAGTGCGCTAACTCTCCCAAGTTTTTGAACCTTAAAGCACTACCAAATGCTACTGTCATCATCATCATCTCATCATCATCATCACATCCACATGTGTCTAGGTACATAGATAGGAAATAGCTCCCTCAGTTATAAGAAATGTTCCTAATTAGCAGAAGATATAGCTTCAGTTTCATTACTTTTAATCTCCCTTATTAATTTGTTCAGCAATTTTAGAGGGGGAAAGAAAGGACCCATATGTACAAAAATATTTATAGCAGCTCTTTTTTGTGGTGGCCAAGAACTGGAAATCCTGTCAATTGGGAAATGGCTGAACAAGTTGTGGTATATGAATGTAATGGAATGCTATGGTTCCATAAGAAATCATGAGCAGATGGATTTCAGAAAAACCTGGAAAGACTTATATGAACTGATGCTGAATGACGTGAGCAGAACCAGGAGAATATTGTACATAGTAACACCAACATTGTGTGATCACCAGCATTGATAGATTTAGCTCTTCTCAGCCATGCAATGATCAAAGACAGTTCTAAGACTCATGATGGAAAATGCTATCCACATCCAGAGAAATGAATGCAGATCAAAGCACACTATTTTCTCTTTTTTTTCCCCTTTCTTGTGGTTTTTCCCTTTGGTTCTGATTCTTCTTTCACAACATGACTAATGTGGAAATATGTTTAACACTGTCGTACATGTATAACCTATAACAGATTGTTTGCTGTTTTGGGAGGAGGGGAAGGGGAGAAGAGAAAAAAAATTTGAAACTCAAAATCTTATAAAAGTGAATGTGGAAAACTATGTTTGCACATAATTGGAAAAAATAAAATACTACTAAGTAGAAAAAAACTATTCAATTCAAGCAATAAAGGGGAAAAGAACACATTTTTGAAGGTTAATGGTGAAACTTCAGGTTTCTTTTTTTTCCTTTTTTTAAAAGGAACTCTTTTGATAATACAATAGAACATGGCCATAACATGACCTGTAATAGCCTGCTTTTCATTATGGGATAAATCAATCTTGGACCTTATCCAAGGGGGTTTAATTATTGAAGTACTGGAAGGAAGTTGTTATAATATTGTTACTTCAATTACATAAACAAATATTTGATCAAAGTCTATTCTGTAAGCAAAGCATATTGCTTGCAACCCAGTTCTATGACATGGATTCTGAGATTAGTGCCATGTTGACATGCCAGTGGACTTCAAAAAGGGGAAAACAATCAACCTAGTTATCAATCACTAAGCACTTACTAAACACCTCTCATGTGCCAGACACTATACTAGAATGTAGGGGTACAGAAAGACAAAGCAGTTCCTGTCTTCAGGGAGATAATTTTCTATCAGTGGAAACATGGACATCTATAAGTGGATACAAAAAGGAATTCATGTGAAGTAAGTAGAGGGCAATTCTAGGGGGAGGAAGCAGCAGCAGCAGAGAGGGATAGAAAATGTGGCACTCATAGAGGAGGTTGTTCTTTGACTGAGCCCTGAGGGAGGCAGAAGGGAAGATGCATTCCTGGCATGGAGGGAAGTTGATACAAAAGCATGGAGACAAAAGACAGAAGGTCATGTGTGGGATAGAATTGTAAAGAGAGAGAAAATAGATCTATGTCATCAATGTTGAATTAAATTTAATTCAGTATTTATCTATGAAGTTCCTACTAGGTGTATGATGCTATGCTGGGAGCTAGAATGCAAAGAAAAATGGTGATATAATCCCTGCTCTCAAAGAGTTGATTTCTATGGAGATATGAAGTCATGGTACTTCACAGCATTTCCTGAACCCCACACAACTCTCCAGCCTGGCCAGTTCCCACAGCAGGAACCCAACTGGAGAACATTGCTTTTTATCTAATGTGTTCATTAAATCATAGAGGAAAATGAAATAATAATATATAATATACTAGTAGCAAGCAGCTTGGTGCCATAGGGCATAGTGGATAGAGTGCCAGCCCTGGAGTCAGTAGGACCTCAGTTCAGCCTGATCTCAAATATTTAGTAGCTATGTGAACCTGGGCAAGTCCTTTAACCCATTTTAGCCTCAGTTTGCTCACCTGTAAGATGAGCAGGAGAAGAAGACGGCAAACTACTCCAGTGTCTTTGTCAAGAAAACCTCATATAGAATGGCAAAGAGTCAGACACCAATGAAATGACTGAACAGCACCAATAATTATTATTGTTATCATCTTTATAGCACTATTCTGAATTTAAATAGCATTTTGAGGTTTACAACGTGCTTTTACATACATTTCCTCATTTTTATTCTCACAAATAAGGAAACTGAGGCATGGGTTAAGGGTCACACAGCTGTTAGTCACTGAGGACCAACTCCTTGTGAGAATGAAACAAATCAGAGGCAACTGGGGAAGAAAGCAATCAAGTTTCTACCAATACACACACGCATACAGACACACAAATCAAGGAATTAATCCTAAAGCTACTGGAAAAGTGAACATTGACATACTGGTTTTGCTTTGCTTTGTTTTTTTTTTAGGCAAACAACATATATTTATTTATTTTTAAGGGCAAGACCAACAAACTTAACGCAAGTACTAAAGACAAATTTCCCTCTTTTCTAGTTACCATATCCTTTTCTACTGGGGCAGCTAGGTGGTGCATTGGAGAGAGCATGAGTCAGGAGGACCTGAGTTCAAATCTCATCTCAGGCACTTGACACTCACTAGCTGTGTGACCTTGGACAAGTCACTTAACCCCAATTGCCTCATCCTGGGTCATCTCCAGTCATCCTGATAAATATCTGGTCACTGGATTCAGATGGCTCTGGAGAAGTGAGGCTGGTGATCTGCATAGCCCTCCCTCACTCAAAACAAAGTCAAGTTCAAGTCATGTCATTACTTCTGTGATGGTATGGTCTTCTTCAGCGACAAAGAATGAACACACACATCCTTTTTTACCAGTGCCCCTCCCTGGTATTGTATGACACTATTGGAAAGGAGGCTCAGCAAGAACCAATAGTTATATCCATTAGGACTCCCATCTCTCCACTGCATTTTGGATCATCCTTGGGGGTGATGTCATGTCATTCTGCTCTACCACGTTTTGTTATTCATCCACCTCTTCATGGTTGTGAAAATCCAAGGCACTTCAAGAGTCCTTGGAACCAAATAACCTTGGCAACAGAACAAACAATTTTCAGTGGCAAGTTGTCAAAGTGATGCAGATGACATTGAGACTAAGACATTATAAAAATTAGTTTATGATGGTAATTGCTCTTATTCAGGAGGCCAGATCAAAAACAAGGATGATTCATCTGCAAATCGCTAGTTTTAGAACACATTAGTTTTAAAAGAGAGCCTATTGCTTGGTTCTCACTAGGCAGATTTTTATTCAAAAGGTTCTCTAAGATGTGACTTCTGGACTCTTGTAAGAATCTAGTGGAAATTGAATTTTAGGGCAACAATGTTCTGCTTGGTTTCCTCGGGGAGAAAGTTCCATCTCTGGATACCGGATTTTGCTGTTTACATTTTCCCACTACAAGGATACTAGAAAAATTCATGCCAGTTATTTTTATGTTTATATATACAAATATGAAACATGGAAAGTAGGCTAGAATTTATTAACATGAAACATTTAATACAGAAGCAGATAGGGCATTATAAAGTTCTGTGTCACGAGTATATTGAATAGCTCAATTGCTTTTAAACATCTAAAGTAAAGCCATTATATGCTATTATAGGGATTATAAACTATATTGAAGTCATACGTTTAAGCTCCCCCAAAATCAGAGTAAATAAGAACAATTCTGCTCATTGGCTCACAGCTAGGAAAGGATGATAGTAATAACAATAAAATACTAATGTGCAGAGAGAAACAAATATACACTGTGCTACCCTTAGCTTTAGCATAGCCTGAAACGAGGGAGGGAGGGCTGGTCTCCCTCACACTTCAGAATGGTATTACATAAGATGGCAGGGCAGGAGCCTTCTCCTCCCTGGACCTATTACAGCATTTTCTGATGTAATATGATTCATCTGTAATGACTTTTGATAGGGAATTATGGGAGCAAAGGATTTAGAGGTCTAAGGAACCTTAGAGTTCACTTAATCTAATACCTTCATTGTATAAATGAAGGAATGAAGGCCCACAACAAGGAAAGATGCTATCAAAGTCATGTAAGTCACAGAGTTAGTCATTGAACCTAAGTTGTCTACCTAGGGAAGTCAGACAACGCTGGGCTTGGAATCTGAAATCCCTGAGTTCAAATCGTGCCTCAGACACTCACTAGTTGGGCAAGTTATTTAACCTTTTCCAGTCTCAGTTTTTTTATCTATAAAATGGGATTAATAATAAGACCTACCTCACAGAATGGTGAGGATCATATGAGATAACGTGTATACTCTATGAATGTCAGTTATTATTATTATTATTATTTATATCTCCAAATCCAGTGGTTTTTTGTTTTGTTTTGGTTTGGTTTTTTTGCCATGTTGTACTATTACATGAGTGAGATCAGTTCTAAGGAAAGGGAAAAGGCAGTATTCAGAAGGTAAAGAAGGAGCCCTGAGTTCTAGTCTTATCTCTAACACTTAATGACTTTGTAATTGTGGTTAAATTATAACCTCTCTGATGCTGCCTGTTCATCTATAAACTGATATTATTCAATGAAGAGGCACTTGATGTCTCTTTCAGTTCCTATGTTTTATAATTCCATTATTTCTGTGGCATAGAGACCATTCCACCAATGTCAGTAATGACTGTAGTAGCAATTCAGTGACCTGGTAAACCGAGCTCTGAAATTCAGGGACTGGGCCGACTTCTTACACTGAAGGGCTGTAACGGACAGTATCATGTCATTTTCCCCAAGCTAAATCCTGTCCCCATTAGAAGAAAAGGGGAAGGAAAATGAGATTACATCGTAGTGTTACCCCTGTTAAGCTTCAAGCCTCCTCATTATGAAATGAGAAGTAAAACTAGATTTCTTTAAGCCTCTTCTAGCTGTAAAGTTTATCATCCCATATTGCATTGGGTTTGAAATATTTTGTTATATACTTTGAGAGGTGCATAGTTAAATGAGTCAGTTCTTTCTTATTAATTATATGAAGATGCAAACCCAGGTAAAACACAAAGATGCAACACACTGTAAAGGAGCAGGGGAGAAGACTTGGAGATGGGAAGAAGGGTTCTCAGATCTTGTCTTTGAGACTCATCCATGGCCGAGTCTTTTCATGCCTGCTTCAGAGCATGTGGTGATATCCTCTGTTTTTTGTTGACTTAATGAGTGCTGAAATAAAGTGTTTTAATTAGCTGCTGAGCCAAAAGTCAGGGTGCATGCAAAAGGCATAAACTCTTTGTCTCTCTTAATCTTTCTTTTTCTTCCTTGCTTCCTTCCTTTTTTCTTTCCTTTTTCTCTTTCCCTGTCTTCTTTCTTTCCCTCCCTTCCTCCCTTCTTTGCTTCCTTCCTCCTCCTCCTCTTCCATCTCCTTCTTCTCCACCTCCTTCGTCTCCTCCTCTTTCTCCTCCTCCTCCTCCTCCTCCTTCTTCTCCTCCTCCTTCTTCTCCATCCTTCTTCTTCATCATCATCTTTTTCTCTCTCCCTTTCAAACTGAAACTTTATTATTTGAGGACTTAAACATCAGTGCATATAGTAGGAACTTCATAAGTGTTGGTAGCATATTAAATGGGCCTTTTACTGGTCTACCATGATTACTTGCTGAAAAATTCTCTTCTCCATAGGCACTGGGCAGGACAGATCTCTGTAAATGGACAAGTTTAGAAAGCCTGACCATAGACTGAACATATCATTGAATTCTTCCTTGTATGATAAATGATGGATTGTTTTTAAGTAAGGAAATGTCAAAATTCGGCATAAAATATCTTCACTTTTGTTACTTCATGTTCCTTTGGTTATAGTTTCAGAGAATTCGTCACTAACCTTGTTTGGTCTTCTGTGACTGGTAAATGCTTTCCTTAACTCCTTTGACTACTAATTGTACTTTGATAAGCAAATTTCTCTTAATCAATGAGGGTCTAATTCCCTGCCCGTTGACTTCAAAGACTACCAAAAGCTATGTGACTGCATGTATCTACAAGGAATCACATGAAATTGGACTATTGTTTTGTTTTTTGTAAATAGGGCACTGCTACTTTTGTGTTATGGGGCACAAAAATTGACCAGGTTCTCATCCCATTAAATCTTTGTCAAAATCATAGATGTTAATTCTAGTTGAAGTTTTTACTATTGAAATAACAATGCATTGAGAATCAAAAACTCAAACCAAAGTCTATAATAGGTCACCAACAGTAAACAGGTCAAACTTCTCTGTCCCTGAGATACCTGAGGTGCAGCAGACTATAGTAAGCAGGTGAAGCAAGGCCCTGGAATTATTACTTCAACACTAAATGCTTATAAAAGACAGCTTAAGTTAAGGATATTTTAATGCCCATATGTTTGTGGTAGATTAGAGAAAACTTAAAAATGTAACATTATTTAAGTATACTGTAAATGATGGAGAGGTTTTTGTTTTGTTTTGTTTTAATTTGTTAAAACGTAAGCCCTTTTTAGAAAGGAGGCTTGTGATTTTATTGAACAATATTCATTTTCAATATGCACAGGCAGGTCCACCTCAACTCGGTTCAATTAACTGACTCAATAGAAGCAATCACCTTGTATGTACTGTATCAGTTAAAGATTTACCAGAAGAGTTCCCATGGTTTCCTTTTCTCTCTGAATGCCTTCTCATGGGCTGGAAAAGAACTGGCAAGTGGAATGCATGGGAGCTTTTAGGCCTGAGGGGGCATTATTTCAAGCATATCAGCTGCCTGCTCTGGTGCTTTTACATGGGAAACATCTTAGGATGCTGTTCCCTCACAAAGATTTCACAATAAAAATCCAAATTAAATCAATTCCTATTTTGACTGTGTCCTGATTTGGCAGATAGGAACTATGACATGTAAATGCCTTTATTTATGCAGAGTCCTTGGAAAAGTAAAGAAATAATAGATATGATGCTTATAAATATTATCCCTGTAGGATATGGGTTGTCAAAAGGAAAGTCAATGGAAGCTTCTGAGGGCTGTTTTTTTTTCTTTCAGACAAAAATATGTTCTCCTTTCTTACATTTGAAAGATGATTTGATGAGGCTAAATCACATGGGTCTATGCCTCCCCATGTCAGATGCACTTCTCACAGCACCTACAATGAAATGTTTTCCTGTCATTCCTTAATTTGTGAATAAAGTCATAGATCATGTGTTTAACTTCAAAAGTTAGCTGGGTTGGTTTCTTGATCCTAATGTGATATCAGTTCATAAAGGTGATTTGACTGATTTGGTAATGTGATTTGCTAATGTCCTGATTAATGCACTACCATGAACAGAAAAGATAGATTAACTCATAACAGGAATTGTAACACACTAATTCCTCACTGTAACTCTTAACAGTTGAGTCACATGCAGTTTCAATTACTTTACATGTTTGGCAGTCCTTTTACCCCAATGGAACAATAAACATTAACTCAATAATCTGAAAGGAGCTTATAAAAACATGGTTGACATAACTTACTCTCGATTAAGAAACAAAAATTTCAGTCCAATGCCAGATTTTTTTTAAAGCGAGACCATACAGTCACTTGTATTTCTTTCTTTCTAAAGGAAGGATCATGCTCCAACTTCCTCCAAAAATTCTTTCAAATTTTTATGGGCCATTAAAATGTTTGTTTGCTGACCATTCAGCAAATTAGTGCTTTCGCAAGGTAAGTATATGAGAAATAATGAGCGACATGGGATAATGTAGTTTGTCAAGGAAGAACCACATTTTCCATTAGACCCAGCTCTAAAAGACAGAGTAGAATCCAATTTAAAACAAAGAAAAAATAAAGACCTGATGTAGCCTCCTCTTTCAAATCTTTTTGCACCATGAAGTAAACACACAAAATTTTAAAAGCCAATATTCTTCTTTACACACTCATGCCTTAATCTTCCATTTTGAGACTGACAGAAGTCTTGCATGTGAGTGATGGAAACTCTGTGTCTGTGGACTTTAGAGTCAAAGCTGAAATGGGGGGCTCAAGGCACACTATGGTGGGCAGACTTGAGCCCCTGCCCTTCTTATGAAGGAACATTCTATCCCGCGGTGGGATTGCAGCTTCTTGGAAAGAGTAGCCATTTATCACAGTCCAAAATGAAAGCATTCCTTGGACACAAATGTCTTTTTCTCCCTTTGTCTAATTACTGAGGGAAAAGTGAGAAGGAAATGTCAAAACAGTGAAACAGTGGTGTATAGAGGGCAGTCACTTTGGAGCTCAACCAGCCTTTGTAAGGGTCTGGGCGATTTGTCAAATCGTTGTGGCATAAGTCAAGCCCCGAGGTTGAAAGGTCGTGACCTGAGGAGTCCTAAAATCAGACGGCATAAGCATGGGGTCTGCTGGAAGTTTCAGCTGTAGTGGAGACGAACAATGATGGGTGCCGGGCATAACAAAACCTCATCTGCATAATTCAGGTAAGTAATTTTATTGGAACTGACAAGGATGTGACAGGCTAAGAAAGAGAGGAGAACACTCTCTTGCTGGGAACCTCTACAGCTCTTCAGTTAGGTATGTGAAAATAAATGACAGCTAATCTCTTCACTAAAACATCAGTAAACAATGCCATTTTACTCAAGGCTCACCCGTGACCTCTCGTAGATCAGCCTATACATTGTCAGTCCAGTCTCCTAGAATATATCAAATGGAGTGAAGGAAATTCAAATGATCTTTCAAGCTTTTACTTACTGATTGTAATCACTTCCAACCCCCGATGGAGCCCTGATCCTGCAGTCCACCGTAGCCTGGACGTGATCTTGGGTCCTTGAAGGCAACACAAGCTGGAGAGAGGCTCTGTCTGGTTTTACCAAGTTGAAAGACTACATATATGGGCCTGGTGGTGGGCTATGCATCTGTAATCTGTAGACCTATGCATCTAAGCCTCTGAAAGGCACTGCTAACATGGTTTTCTTGTTGCAAAACAGCCCCAAGCAGTGTTCTATTCTAAACCTGATTCCTATTTTTCTCCTTTATCACTGTCTTTTACAAATTGTCATTGCCAAGGCAGAACTCTGGATAAAAGAATGAATAATGATATTAATGGTAATCATCATAATAGTGCTTTCTGGCTTGTTTTACAAGTATCTCCTTTTATCCTTACAACATCCCTGGGAGATAGGTGTGATCATTACCTCCATTTTATGGATGAGAAACTGAGACAAACAGGGATTAAGTGACTGGTCCAGGGTCACACAGCTAGTAACTCTCTGGGGCTGCATTTGGACTCAAATCGTCCTGGTTCTATGTCTAAAACTATTCACTGTACCGCTAAACTGCCTCTAAAGCCATTATGTATACCTAGCACCTGATATTACATGCATGTAACATGCACACATGGACATATAGAGTACCTATATACACATGTGCATTGCATATACAGGTACATACATATCCAATGAATGCCTAATATGCTAATATCTTTTAATATATGTATATATGCATGTGTATAATATATATACACATACATATGTGTGTAATTATATGTATATGTTGTTTTATATAGATGCCATTATGTATGTATATATGTATATATACACACACACATATATATACCCATATGTATGCATAACGATTTGCTACCAGAGGATGATTTCTTTTTCTGGGCAACAATCTGTGAAAAGTATCCACGGAGGCATAGAGTTATTGCAGTTTGTGATGGTGAAGATAGTACCTGTGCTAATGAAATCATGAGTTTTTATTATTCTCAAAATAATTACTTCCCAGGACATGAAATCTCACTTTGAAGATCACCATTGAGGCAGAAACAATAGTCAAAACTTTAAGCTAATACTGCTAGATACTAGTATCTGATGGTTAGATAAAGGCTACTTTTTTTCATGGAAAAGGGGGTGTTCGCTTTGGATAATTTTGATTCAATTAATGTACACAGAAACTGAAAATTTGACTAGATAAACCACCTTGAGCACTTGAGTCTGTTGATATCCAACCAACATATTCTGTTGGCCAATTGAAACACCCTATGTTCTTTTCCCTATCAAGTCCGATTTCAGTAGTGTGTACCTGATGCACTTCAGTGAGAAGGCTTTAAAAAAGGGCATGAAATAAAAGTAGTACTTGAAGAGATGCTTAAAGTGTGTATTTCTGTCAACATTGAAACTGAGAAGTCTTTCCATTTCTTTAACAGGACAGATAATAAAACTTATGTTAGATAACCGTTAGATCCAGATGTCATCTACTGAATATGCAATATAGATTTCATGTGGTCCTATTACATCTGTATATCAAAAAAAGGAAGAAAGATGACCACATTGTGAATAACGAAGCTTCCTCCCTTTGAATAAGAAAGCACCTATCTTTAAAACATATCTCCTTGACTAATTCAGGGCTGAATTTTCTACATGTAATACCAGGTGATAGCTATGAAAAAGGGCTTTCTTTTGTCATCCAGAGTTCTAACCTGCCAAAAAAATTTCTAGGAGAGGTTTAGTGTAGAGAAGAAACAGGCATCAGACATAAGAGATCACTATTGGAGTCTGGTTTACAAAGGATAAACCATGTTAGCGATGTCCTTCAGACGTGCAAAACATGAACCCAAGTGAGTCAGATGCTAGTTGCAAAATCCCTAAGCATTTTTGAGTTGCAAACACAGAAACATTCCTCCTGCAGTGTATGAAACATAGTTTGACCGAAATATGGATCATCCCATCTAACGAGAAGCAGTTGAGAGTTCTGGCTAGATCAAGTGAGGATCTCAGTATTATAAGCAGTCTAATGCATAATTCATGGAACTTAATGAATATTCCAATTCATGACAGCCAACTGGCTCCATAGGTCACACCTCCCAGTCTCATATAAATAAAGAATGAGATACTGGAAAGCATACCAGCTGAACCAAACTGAGTGCCAAAAACATGCATATTAATGAGGTACAATAAAAGATACTTGACTCTTTGGAAGTGCCTACATTGGTTTCCAGCTAGAGAGGGAGAGAAAGTTTGCAATGTATCTTTAAACAAACCATAATCAGCACCATAAACTATGGCTATCTCCATGAAATATGGAATCAAATTATATTGATGAGATTTCTAAACCAGGCATTAGCTTGATAGCATCCCCTGATACCTCCATTACAACAATGAAACATTCTGGAAAAATCCCCACCCCCTGCTCCCATGTTCCTTTGCAAGTCCCAACTTGGTAACTAAGGAGAGGAAGTACTTCAACAGTGCTGTTCTTTTATGTGTTCTGTTTAGACCTTGGAACAGGATGAATGGTAGCTTAGATGAATGCATTTGGGCCATTTTTCTTGGCCCCAGACTATGTTTCCTCACTACCATGACATCTGAACAGAAGGAGAAAACATCTCCCTTTTGTGACTGGCTAATTTAATTTGTACCTTCCACCTAGGGGTAAATATGTTTGTCTGTCTGTCTCAGCTCTTTGCCCACTTTCTTTTCTCACGGGAAACCCTGCTGGGTCGAAAGCAGGATATTGCTTAGTGCTTTAACTTTATTTTAAAGTAATTGAATTTTGAGGATGCTCACACCCACCTTAAGTGAAGTAACTGTATGAGCCCCCTCGGGACACCCTTAATGACTTTTGCATGTCTCTTATGTCACGGGCGTTCATGGCTCAGAGTTAGGAGATATTTCATCTTCTGAATAAACGGTGGAAAACAAGAAAAATTACTCTTGCTTTCTAGTGAGCAGAAGAGGTGCAGTTATTTTAAAATTTTATTTTTTTAAAAAAATCCCACAGATTTTTATATTCATCCACTGCCTTCTAACTCATATTAGATAGCAAGATGGTGCATTGACTAGGACACTGAACATGTAGTCAGAAAGAGCTGAGTTTAAATCCTTTCTGAGCATTTAGCTATGTGACCTTGGCCAAGTCACTTATCCTCTGTCTGTCTCAGTTTCTTTATAATATAGGGATAATAATGACATCTACCTCTAAGGATTATTGAGAGGATCTAATGAGATAATATTTGTAAAGTTCTTAATCTAATAATAATAGTAAAAATAATAATTACATAATGTACAATAATTATATATTGTACAACATAGTGTACAATAACTTTATTGTTGGTGCTGTTGTTATAAGTCATTGACTTGTGCTCAACGCTGACCTTCTGCATCATTTGTGGTTTGACCTTGTTTGGTCCGGAAAGTTGATGAAAAGATTTAAAACAAGCAGACAACAAACATGTTTTCCCTCAGTGAAATAACTGAAAAATATAAACCCCAATCTTGAAGATTTACATATGTTTAATTTCCTTGATACCTTGCTTTACAAGTAGAGTGAAATGTTAGGTCCAAGAACTCAGGGTAAAAATCAGAATTAGTTACAAATTAATTGAGGCATTTATGAGAATTTGAAATGAATGGGAGTTTTTTCTTATTCAAATGAAATGAACATATTGAAACTCATTTTATTTATCTTCAATCTTGTAATGGTTCACAACATCACGTCAATGAAAATAATTCCTATTTTCTCTTTAAACTCTGCTTTTGAGAGTCCACATTCTTAATAAATTCATAACGAGAGTACTTTTGCCTCTGAGTATTTTAATCATATTGTTACAGATGTTGGCACAGTATTTGACTATCATAAGGGCTCTGATCTACGTCCCATGCTGCATTATAAGCACAATTTTAAAAGACAAATTAATAATTTTGATGAAAAACATTTTATCATTACAATTTTCGGATAAATGGCTACTCTACAACAAAACATAACTTCATGAAGATATCATTATTGAATTAGATAGACTTGAGACAAGGGAATTTAAGATTGACCATAATGATGTTTGCAATTAATCAGGCTAACCTAATTTTGTGAGCTCACACTACCTTTATTAGGCATCTCCTTTTAATATCCCATATATGAACCTAAAGGGGATACTTTACTTCCTAAAGCACTATTTCAGAATTCATGAAGAAATGACTAATTTCAATATGAATGATAATAATAATGATAATATTAATGATAACAATAAGGGATTTTATTAGGTAGGCTTGAGTTCTGGCTTTTGTAAATTGACCTCATGTGACTTGTCGAACAAGGTATATTATTTGGAAGTATCTGAATAATTTGAAGGTTCAAAAATATCTGTAAATCATCATTATTATCATCATCTTGGAAAACAGGAAATTCTGAAGCAGATGGCTAGGGAGATGGCCTACCTATAAAGAAACAGAGATCTCTCCTTAACAGAACATATAGAAAAAGTATGGCAACAGGGTATAAGAATCTACAATTTAATACCAACTTTGATTTCACATCTTGTCCTCTTTTAGTCTTATTCTATCAAACAAACTGCTTCCAGTCTTAAGCTTTCACTGCAAAGACTAATTCCTGAAACATCACTTTGGACAGGGGTACAGAATGGAGTTAGCAATCTCTTGAGCGTTTTCTTAGTGCCTAGGTAAATGCCTTTCTCTTTTAAGGACCCAGAATGATCACAGAATGTCTGTCCCTTGAGTAGATAGCTATCCGTAAGCTTATAGCATGGCATTTCCAACAAATTCCTAAACCGTGTAAATCAAGCCCAGCCGTGAGTCCATTAGAATCTAAGCTCTTAAGGCCTCTGTGGATAAAGAGGTTAGCTGTTTATGTAGCAACAACATCTGCTTACACTCAGTCGTATTGTCACCAAGTTGCTGGTTTAAAAGCAGACAATCTCTTTTCTCTTCATTTCATGATATATTATGTTTCTTTTGGGACTATCTGGTCTCTATGGTGTGACCAGTGCTTTAATCTGATGGACTTTAAAGACTCATCTTCTTCTTACTGGCCTCAGATCATCACTTCCATAGCAATCCAGGGCAGTCTACCAGGCTCATTTGCTGGACACTTGAAAAATTTCATTTGGTCTCTAGACACTTTTCTACAAAAAGTATTAGCTTTCCTTGGTTGCTGCAGAGTGAAAGATCCTATGTAAACACAGCTCCAATCACTTTAAGATAAGATATTCTTTGTGTTTGGATTGGAATTTCTCAAATAGTATGTGTAGAAGACCAATCTATTCATCTTGAAACAACCACAAGATTTTAAAGAATCTGGAGCCTTCTTCCATACTTACTTTTAATTGGACAGTAAAAACGTGGTTTCTGAAGTCTGTAGACTAGTGAAACAGATTCTTTCTGTCCCACACCCAAAATAGTATGTCTGGAAAGGCAAATCTGCTCAGTTTGTTTATTAGAATAGCTTTTTGGAAATAAAAACATGTGGCTGTAACTGAAAATGAGCTTGAAAATATCAAAATGTTTCATTTGGTTAACCTTCTCCACCCTCACATTCGACATTGACTACACACTTGGGGCCAAAAGCTCTTTGGCTCAGCAGAGACCAGAGCTTTCCTGTCCTTGGTCCCAGCTGTGGGCTCCACACTTGTTAATCTCACTATTCCCACTGACAATGTCTGGGGCCGGGGGTGGGGGCTGATCCAGCTTGAAAAGTTCAGAGCAGAAGATGAAATAGAGATCCAGAGGGTAAAGAGGAAAAGAGAACTTTGCCTTTAGGCAGGATGTTATTTTAAATGCAGTGCCAGTGTTAGTATTTCATTTTACAGAAGTATCAAAGCTCTGTATTCTGTCTTAATCCAAGAGGAAGCATGGTCTGGTGACCACAGGGTCAAGGCCCACCAGCATCAGAAACACTGAGGATACTCAAGGTCTGCCAGAGTAAGGGATGTGAGAGGAAGGAGTCTAAGGACGGTTCCTCATCTTACAACTGCCACAAGTACTATTTATGAGCCGGGAAAAGGATAGTTGGACGATTCTTCAGGTTGGGGATTATCCATGGTCTTGCGTTCTCCTTTCTTTTTGCATTTAGACACATGCTTTATGAAGCTTCTGAAGTTCAGACCCTAATAATCCCTCCCTGCCCCCTCCTCCGAACTATTGCAATAGCCTCGTAATTGGCCTCCCTGCCTGATCTCTCTCCTGTCCAAACAACCACACAGCTGCCAGAGTGATTTTCCTAAACCACAGATTTGACCAAGTCATTCTCCTTTTCAATAAACTCAAGTTGTTCCCTATTATCTCTCCGATCAAATATAAACTTCTCTGTCTTTTAAAACCTTTTACAACTTGGCCCCAACCTATTTTCCTGGCTTTATTACGAATTACTCCTGCTCTCTATGGTCCAGCTCAAACTGGCCTCCTTCCTCTTCCCCACACAGACTCCATCCCACTTCTTTGAGTTTGAACTGGCCATTCCTCCATGCCTAGATGCATTCTGTCTTCACCACCACCTCTTTAGATCCTTCAAGATCTTTCCTTCAAGACAGATCAAGTACCAACTTAAGCATTTACCCTTACCCTACTCCATGCCCCTGAAGATACCCTCTACCCATGTTGCATTTTTTTGGTATATGTTTTATATTTTGCATGTCTTACATATGTACACATCTTTACCAACAAAATTTACAGTCCTTGAGAACAGAGGTGATTTTACTTTTATCTTTTTTATCTCTATAGCCTAGCAAAGTATCTGTCACACAATCAGGGATGAATAAATGCCTATTGATTCATTGCCACATCTATATACAGATGTGGCATAATAATAGCAATGCCTTTGTAGATAACATTTTGAAGTTTGCGATGTTCTATACATCTATTATCTCATTTGATCTTTACTATTATTAACTTCATCTTACTAATTAGAAAATGGAGACTAAGAGACTTGCCTAGGGTCACACAGCTAAGTGTTTGAAGAAAAATTCAAACTCAGCTTTTCCTGATTCGATATCTGGCACTTGATTGCATGACCTAGCTGTGTAAGCGTTACTTACACATATCCATTCACACAATGCCTATATGTATATGAATATATGTACCATACATGTGTATCTATAGAAATATATTCATATACACAGAATTCTGCTCTAACTGGAACAGCATAACACTTTTTCTTTTCATTTTCTGTTCTTTCTGCAGGAGATTTATTAGCAGAATCGTATCATGGCCTGCCTTACAATATGTCAATGGGTCATGGAACCTGAAGCTAGAAGAACAGTGAAACTCCAAAATTACTAATCTGAACAGGTAGAACATTTCCCTTGGAGTCAAAAAATATTTGCTTTATTCTCAGCCCATAACAAGGTTGAAGACAATGTGCTGAGTTCTGTACTTACACAAGGCCTGTGAAATGAGACAAATCACTAAAGCTTTTTGGCCCTCAGTATTTCCAAATTTTAAATGAGTGGATTGATTTGAGATGGTTGAAACGAGAACCTTGAGACCCAACAATATAGGGTAACATATAAGTTTGTGAGATAATTAGCATTTTAATGCATTTACACAACTGAATCCTTAGTGAAATTCTTCAAGCCAGTGATTCTTCCCTCTCTTGACCTTTAGTGGTTTTTCACAGGGGTTTTTAACTTTTTGTGTGATATAGACCCATTGGCACTCTGGTGGTGCCTATGAATCCCTTCCCATGATTTTAAATGGATAAAATAAAATTCATAGGAAACTGATGACAAATTTCAATTAGAAATGCAGTTATCCAAATATAGAAAAGTTCATGGATCCCAGGTTAAGAATTCTTGTGTTTCTCTAAAACTTATGTGATATCTACTGCATATCGCGTTGAATTACTATTAATATTTGCCTCTTTATGTTTATACCAAATATATACCTCTTTTTTTGTATAGGTCCAGTTAGGTTGGAAACTCTTTGAGAACAAGGCTATGTCTTATACTTCATGCATTCAGTAAACATTTATTGGTTGCAAGGTGCCATGTTAGCTGAGTAATAGCTCTAATCCCTACCATAATCTTTGCATATAGAAAGTGTCCAATAAATGTTGTTCCTAATAGGTGCACAATAATATCTGTTGAATAAACAAACAATATTTGTGGAATGGTTGGAAGAGCAGAGAGTTTGGAGTCAGATGGCCTAGGCTGCAGCCCTGCTTCTCTCATTAGCTTTGGGACCATAGACAACTCATTTAACTATTCTGAGCTTCATTTTTTCATCTGTATGGGGATATTAATGTTTGTAATGGCTACTTGGAGATCATGAAACTATGGATACAGAGTGGCCTGAGAGTCAGGGAGATGTGGGTTCACATACTTCTTCTGAGATATACTGGTTATATGACCCTGGGCAAGGCATTTTATGACTTGGGCTCAGGAAATTTTCTAAGAATCTTAAGTTGAAGGATAGTTACAGATGTCAAATGAAAGAGGAAATTTCTTCACTAGGGAAACAACTACACTAATAAAAACACAATTAAAACATAATCTCCCCTCACCCCCCCCAAAAAGCCACCAAAATACTGTATAGAGTTACTTTAGGGATTAAGTGGGATATAGAGGTATACATGTTTTCATAAAAATAATTATCTATCTATATTTATCTATTTCCTCATCCACGATCACATATATAGATAAGCACTTTGTAAACTGTGAAACATTACATAAAAATTGCCATGATGACAGTGGTGTTGTTGGGGCTGATGCTGATTGATGACATTTATAGGTAACCCTCAATCTATACTGAGCCTTTAAGTTCTTGCCAAAGTGGATTTTGACAGCCATCTTAATATGAATTTCTGTTTTAACTTTCTCATTTCTTCTATTAACTCAATTCTGCATAGACCTAGAAGACATCATGAAACCTGTCTTTAAGAAAAGTGTTTGATAAGAAATTCCCCAGGGTAAGTGACATTAGAGGGAGGAAGTATTAAAATCTATTGTATAGTCTAAAAAGTGATGAAAAAATAAGCTATACCAAAATCTCATTCTGCATCTCTCTGTCTGTATTGGTAAAAACAAATATTTTTTATCCATTACTTTCATCTATCTATCTATCTACCTATCTATCTTCCAATCTATCTTTTTGAATAGAAACATTTTTTATCCATTATTTTGTTTTTATTTGTTTTTAGATTTTAAAAGCCTATCTCTTGCTTTCTAGCCCGTGGGACACCTACAGGTCCAATCCTACTCTGATGGCTCAGGAACTTTGACCTGTTCAGTTTCCAGCTTGGGCTTGACTGCCCCTTCCTAGGCAGTCTGCTCCAAGAGGCTTACCATATCAATGCTGAACATATTGTGGACATTAAATAGGCGTAGTCACTGTAGCTAAGAACTCTCAAGATGAAGAGATTCTTCAGCCTCAGCCCCCATGGTAGCAGAAATTAATTATAGGAATGTGTCACCACCTATCTATTAGCTTTTTTTTTTTTTAAGCCCTCATTTCTTCTATGATTTCTACTGTTGCTGTTTAGTCATTTTTTCAGCTGTGTCCAACTCCTCAGGACCCCTTTTTTGAAGTTTTCCTGCCTAAGATACTGGAGTGATTTGCCGTTTCCTTCTCCAGCTCTTTTTACAGATGAGGAAACTAAAGCAAATAGGGTTAAGTGATTTGCCCATGATTACACAGCTAGTAAGTGTCTGTGGCCAGATTTGAACTCAGGAGGAGGAGTTTTCCTGACTCTAGGCCTGGCCCTCTATCCACCGTGAAATAATTTCCTCTAATTTCTACTGTAGACTCTAAATATATTTCTGCAATCCATTGAATACTTGCATGCCATGCCCAGTGAGCAAGGAAGCAGTGCAGTGAAAGGAGAGACTTTGGAATGCAGGAATATTTCACCAAGTCAAAACAGATGGGGGAGCATGCAGAATGAGCATAGATTTAGAACTGGAAGATATGAGAGAACTTGAGGAAACTGAGGTGTTGTAATAAAAAATGCTTGCTACAGGTTATTAGTAGCAAATAAAAGATTCAACCCCAGGTCCTCTGAGTCCAGTGGCCTTGCCCTTTCTACCATACCATGCTACATCTTAGCTCAGCTCAGGGACAGGAGGAACAAGTAAGGGAAACTTCCAGTGACACCATTATTCAATTTCCTTTGTAATATTCAAGTTATCTTGACTTGTCAAAGCTCTAACTATTCTTCACAGTTCAAGTGACATGTCCCCTCATCCATGAGGTGCTCCCTGACCCCTCTAGGTAGAAATGACCTCTTCTTCTCCTAAAGTCCTAAAGTTTTTTGTTTTTTTTTTTTTTTTATCACTCACTTTTGGAATTCATTATGGGTCAACTTGAAGAGGCAAAATGGCATAGTTTATAGAGAACTGGCCTCAGAGACAGGAAGACCTGAGTTCAAGTACTGTCGGTGATACATGTTGGTATTGTGAGTCTGGATTATAAAATGCTGAGAAGAGTGTGATATGCAATGGATGAGAGAATTTGTTGGTCCAATGAAATTATAGGTCCTATCCCTTTCCTAGATTATAATTATTTGTGCATGTGTCATCTTTCCCTTTGGAATCTGGCCTTCACCACATGGAACTTTCTTATGTTCATTAACCTCACAATCCCTAGCTTAGTGGCTCACTATTAATACACACTCAATAAGTATGTATTAAGTAAAGCTTGGTGATGCAGTGAATAGAGTCCTGGGGTCAGAAATACTCATCTTCCTGAGTTCAAATCTGGGTTCAGACACTTGCTAGCTATGTAACCCTGGGTAAATCACTTAATCCTATTTGCCTCAGTTTCCTTATTTCTAAAATGAGCTGGGAGTAGGAAATGGCAAACAACTCTAGCATCTTTGCCAAGAAAATTCCAAATGGGATCAGGCACAACTGAAAAAATGACTGAAAGTGAACAAAGGAATTATTATTCCATTGTAAATACAAAAAAACTCATTGCAAAGTCAAATATAAATTATATTTGGAGTTTTCAGAACTTGATATTTCCTATTTCAGTCAGTCATTAAACATTTATTAAGCACCTGATACATTCCAGACACTGGGGTAAAGAGCGAAATTTACAAAGCAAGATAATGGTTTCTGCTCTTAAGGAGATCACAGTCTAATGGGAAAAACAACACACAAAACCCATGTACAAAGAAGCTACAGGCAGCATATTTCATTGTTTTTATTTACTAGCCACAATAAAAATGGGCAGAATGGACTTCATAAATATAATAAGGATAAACTTTAACCCAGTTTCATAAAGAAGGAATCAAAAGAGACAAAGAAATAGCTTTGAAACCTCCTTTCTATTTATTTTCATATGCCATCACTGGCAAATTATATGTCTTTGATCTATCAAATTAGGTTAATCCTTTTTGAAGAGTGTATAAAGAGAGATTGATAGACTTGCATGTATTGGCATACGTACATTTATAGCTATTGACAAAGCTTAACTGTCTTCAAGAACATTGCAACTAATATTGGCATTCTGTTTTATCCATTGACACTCAACATGATGTACTGTGGAGGACTTTAATACTTTCAGTGTTTGACAAGGCTTTACAGTCATTAATGTTTAATCATGTACAATTCAGTTAATAGCACCGTGCTCCCCTTTCTGTGTGTTACTTGTTTATTTATGCAAAGTGAATCAACAGTGTCTTCTTGGTTGACTCCCTGAACATTAATAATTGGTCCCATTTGGTGATCTTTGATGAATAAGTATATGGTAACTCTGAGGAACTGTTTAATTATTCTATACATATTTTGATCTCACTTTTCTCTCTGCATTTATCCTTAAAAAGAAGGCCAACCAAAGTGTGTGAAACTGTGGATGCATGAAAAAAAGCAAACAGGATATCATCCTGTCTTTCCTATTTTACACCTTCAAATAAACATGAGGGTGTTCCAAAAGTCTTAGCGCAGTTTTGAGCTTTCATACCATGAAAAAAAGCTTTTTGAAAAAATTTTAAAATACCCCTTTTAAAAAGCTTTTTAAGCTAGTAAAGCTTAAAACTGCACTAAGATTTCTGGGACATGCTGCTTTTCTACAATGTATTGTGACACCCAGAATATGAATGAAAATCACACATTTTTTCCCCAAAGAGTCTTCTTGGTACCACATACAGTTTTCACTTTTGAGATGGCAAAAGTTCTATAGCACCCATCCTCAAGACAAGGACAAATCACTCCTTGAAGTGGCTGCCCCCAAGAAAGAGAATGAGAGGTCTCGCATCATAGCTCTGCACATGCCCCTGGAATGAATGAATGCCATTGTATCATCAACAGGGGCATCAGGGAGAGACAAAATACTCTGGGCCAAGAGTGAGGAAGCAATGACACAAAGGGCCCAATTCATGCAAAGCATAGTGGGTAGAGGATTCATTTGTCGACTTTCAACAGACTGCTGGCATTTCCATTTACTTTTTGTTTACATTTGGATTTTTTTTTTTTAAAGAAAGGCTGAAGTGATTTTGTAGGACCACTTTATATATTGAAAAACTGAATATGCAAATAATAGCACAATTTGATATTTTTGAAGATTTATTGGTTCTCCAGAAATATAAAAAAAAAATTGGCATCAGAAAAAAACTATGAAATAATTCAAAAGTATTCAAATAACAAACAAAAAAATGTCATTTCCTTGTTATGGCTCTGCAAATGAAATGTACAGCTATTATTCCCTTTCATGCATCTGGCCCAAAGTATGAAGAAACAAGCAGCTACAGCACTGACAGATATTCAGTTATACTTTATTGCACTTGGATTCTCAGTATCTTGCCAGAAATCTTCTACACCACTCACGGGTCTTTTCTTTATTTATTGGTAAGAAAAAAAAGATTCTCACATATATCTCAAAAAATATCTAAATCCATTCTTCAGTACATACCCGATTATATTCTAAATGCATACTTTTCTCATATTGATGAAAATCTCATCTTTAATGATAAGAATGGCAAGATAATGGGGAAAAATAAATCATTAAGCCTTTCCCCCCTAGGAAATTGAGTCCACTGCAGTTGGTAAAAGTGTGCAGAGCCAAGAAAGAATGGTCATGTGGACAAAGGAGAGGTACCACCAGTCTCCTACTATATTTTGTGTATGTTGGAGGCTTCCTAGTCCTTTAGTTGAGTCCCAGAGCCAGAAGATGCTTTGAAATGTACTTGCAGCTCTAATGGAATGTGTGATTATATGTTCCCTGTAAACCAAGGCCTGACCTACCAGAGAGACAGATGTTAAGGAACCTGGGCTATTTTTGAGATATATAGTTTTAGTTTATTATTACTATCGTTATACTGTTATAATTGTATTATATTATAATTACATATTTTTTATTATGTAATATATTGCATCATATTATAATATTAAGTTTATTATTTCATGTATTTGTCATCTTATATACTGAACCTCAGTTCCCACATCTGTAAAATTAGGGCATGACATCTAAGGAATCTTCTAAGTATAAATCTATCATTATGCAGTTATTTAATAAACATTTAAATTCTTATCGCTTGAAAATCACTCTGGTAGGCACCAGAAATGGCCAATAATATAAATAGAATGAATAAAGCATAGTCCCTGGTGTTGTACAGTTTCAAGTCGAGTAAAGGGAGAAAAGGGCACAAAGGTAGATAGCTTTAACACAAGATTCCTTAACTATATAAGCGGTTTAATACTCACATGAATCCATGAGCTCATTGATTTGTCTATTCCCTCCAGTGATGCAAATTATAACTTATCCTCTCCCATAAATTGGCCAGCAGAAATCCACCCAATGTGCTAGAAGCCAAATGGGGAGTCTTCCATCTGCCCCAAATTCATTTCCTTTCCTGATGCTGCTTGATTTCTAGCCTTTGGTGAGGAGTCAATTTTTTTCTGACTACATGTCCTGTTGTGCAACATGTCCCCTGAGGGAAAGTGGCAAGGGGCTGGACCTTCTTTCATCTGCCTCAGAGAAATGGCTTCCATCTGTGCCAGCACAAGGCAACTATCACCTCCTGTTGCTAGCCTGATCTCCAAAATGAGAACTTTTGGTACGAGGAGGAGCAACTTTCTTTTTGACCTCAAGCCTCCCACCTCTGTCCCTGGAGGGAAGAGCAAGAGAAAAATCAGTGGGGAACAACACTTCCTTCTCCTGTCTGACTTCAGTTCCCTGCTATACCCCTTCCTGCCTAATCTCCAGTTTTGGGAGGGAAGAGGAATATGGAAACAAGGCCTCCCATCTGACTATCTGACCATGTGGTACCAGTCTCATGCTACACTTGCCTTCAGCTCAATCTCCAGCTTCCTTTGGGAAGAGGAGTGATCCCTTCCATTCAATGATGAACATTCTTATACCTGGTCATGCTCTTCATATCTCATTAATTCTGAATCTCTGTAAGTTATCATGCAAACCCCAATCCCTACCCTGCTACCAGATGATTCTTAAGTTCCGCTCCTCTTGACCATTCTAAAGTTCCAACTAAAAACCACCCACCCCTTCCACTGTGCCCTCTTGAATGCTTATTTCATAGGCAACAAGCTTTCCTTCAGAATAAATCTTTTCCTCTCTCATTCTTTATATCTACTAGCTCTTACTGAAACCTGGCTCCTTCTTGATGACACAGCCTTCCTGGCCACTGTTTCCAGTACTAGCTGAACCTTCGCTCATTCCCCTTTGCTCAAGATCTGAAGTGAGGGAGGAGGGAAATGGATTATTCCTTGCTTCTCATTGCCACTTCCAGATTTTTTCCCTTCACTCATAACTCAGTAACTTTTTCTCACTTGAGGTGCATGCTTTTTATATCTACCACTCAATCAAAATATTGGTGGCTATTTTATGCAAACCCCCTATTCCTCTTCAGTTCACTCCCTTTCTTTCCTCAAAAAATTTGGGACATGGTTCACAATATTTTTCTTCTCTCTAACTCCTGCTGTCATATAAGGGGACATCCACATACATATTAAATCTCGAGGGGCAACTAGGTGGTGCAGTGGATAGAGCACCAGTGCAGGAGTCAGGAGGACTTGAGTTCAAATCTCACCTCAGACACTTGACACTCACTAGTTGCATGACTTTGGGCAAGTCACTTAACCCCAATTGCCTCATCCTGGGTCATCTCCAGTCATCCTAATGAATATCTGGTCACTGGATTCAGATAGTTCTGGAGGAAAAATGAGGCTACTGTCCTGCACAGCTCTCCTTCAATCAAAACAAAGTCAAGTACAAGTCATGTCATCATTTTTCTGATGGCATGGTCTTTTTCAGGAAAGAAGGATGAACACACACACATTGAATCTTGAACTCTCTCACCACTCAGGTCCTCCACCTACTCACTTCCCATTATCTCTTACCCCACCGTATCTCAGTCACACACAAAGGTGGTCATACTCTTGATCTTATCATCACTCCTAAATACCACTCCTCTGTTTAAGCATTCCAATCTCCTTATCCTTAATTTATTGACTTTTCATCTCTCCCTCTGTCTTCCCCTATTCTTTGTCCACATCAAGACCTTTAATCCCTTGGCTCCTTAATTCTTTACCAGACCATCTCAGCTGAATTAACTTCTCCATCCTCTTTTTCCCCATCTTGACCTTGTGGTGAACCAGTTCAGGACTTTACACTGTCCTCTTCTCTTGAGTTCTTAACTCCTTATCATTTCACCAATCCCACCTTGACAAGTCTCAACCCTAGATCACTCTTACCACTCCTACCTTCCCTTCTATACACATGCTGCTGAATGAAAATAGAGAAAATCATTTTGACTGAGTCTTCTACAAATTAACTGCTGGGCCCTCACTTCTGCTTGGCAATTCTACTATATCTGCCTAATCAATTTACTATCCAGCTCTCCACAGAGGCTCTTCCAAATCTTTTCACCCCTCCTCGACCCTCCAATGGCTTCCTGTCCTCCAACTCCCCCACCTAAGAAATGCCTCATATTTAGAGAAAAATTGAGGCCACTTGTGATGAGCTTCCTCCTCTCCCCTCATCTTTATCTCAAATCTCTACAAAAGATACCTCTAGTTCATTCTCTAACTCTTTTCTCAATCCTTACAATACAGTTTCTGACCTTATTCCACCTAAACTTCTCTGTCCAAAGTTACTGATAATCTCTTAACTGACAAATCCAACAGCCTTTTCTCATTCCTCATTCTCCTTGACCTTTCTGAAGCATTTGACACAGTTGATCACCTTCTCCTTGTTACTTGCTTCTCTCTAAGTTTTCAGGACAACACTCTTTCCTGGTTTTCCTCCTACTTATTGGACCATTCTTTCTCAGTCTCCTTTGTTAGATTCTTATCCATATTATGCCCTCTAACTGTAGGTGGCCCGTTAGGTTCTCTTCTGAACCCTCCTCTCTTCTCCCTCTGTACTACTTCACTTGGTGATTTCATCAACTCCCACAAATTACCATCTCTATGCTAATGATTTTCAGATCTACCTATCTTTACCCAACCTTTCTGCTTACCTCTCATCTTACATCTCCAACTGCCTTTCAGATATCTCAAACTGGATGTCCAGTAGAAATCTTAAATTCAATATATCCAAAACAGAACTCATCATTATCTTTTCTCCCTAACTCCCTCCCCCCACTTTCCCTATTATTGAAGTGAGCAATCTCATCCTCCCAAACCCTCAAGCTTACAACCTAGGAGTCATCCTATATTCTTCACTATTTCTCCCTCTGACCCCCCACTCCTTACATTCAATCTGGGCCTGTCGATTTTACCTTTGCAACATCTTTCCAATATACTCCATTTTCTCCTCTGACACTCTTATCATTCTATTGAAAGACCATTTCACCTCATGCCTAAATTATTACAATAGCCTGCTGGTGGGTCTGTTTGCCTCAATTTTCCTTCTCCATTCAGTCAGTAAAGTGATCTTTCTAAAGAGCAGATGTGACTGTCATCACTCTGATCATTAAACTTCAGTGGCTCCTAATTACCCCCAAGATCAAATACAAAACCCTCTCTTTTGAGTTCAAAGCACTGCATTACCTACTTCCCTCCTACCTTTCTAATTTTTTTACACCTTACTCTCTGCTACAAACTCTTAATTCAAAGACTCTTACCTTCTTGTATTCCACAAAAATACTTTATCTAACACCTCCAAGCCTGGAATGCTCTCTTTCCTCATATCCACCTACTGGCTTCCTTCAAGTTCAACTTAAAGCTCTGTCTTCCACAGGAAGCCTTTCCCAAGCCCTCTCAATTCTAGTGACATCCCTCTCTTAATTATTTCCTATTTATCCTGTATCTATCTTGTCATATCTATGTGTTTGCTTTTCTTCCTTCCTCATTAAAGTATGAACTCATTGAGGGCTTTGTTCAGTCATTTTTCTGTCATATTCTGTCATATCCAACTCTGTGACTCCTCTTGGGGTTTTCTTGATAAAGATACTGGAGTAGTTTGCCATTTACTTTTCCAATTCGTTTTACAAATGAGGAAATTGAAACAAACAGGGTCAAATGACTTTCCCAGGGTCACGTGACTATTAAGTCTCTCAGGCCAGATTTGAACCCAAGAAGATGAGTCTTTCTGACTTTAGACCAGTGCTCTTTGGGGGCAGGGACTGTCTTTTCGTATTCCCAGATGACATCTTTTATTTCTGTTCTTGGAAGCTCTTTATTGGTTATATTTTGTAGGTCATTCATATTCATTATGAGCCTCCCTATTGCCCTCTCTGTGTTATTAACTTCCAGTTCTTTGGGGACTGTTATGTTCTATGATTTGCATACAATAGCATTGGTAGAACAGGGGTTTCTACAATTTGTTTCTACAAATTTAGAATCTTTGCAATTTCCTGAAAGTGCTTAGAACTAGAAGGGATAAAAGATCTTCAATTCCAATTCTCTCACTTTGTCAATAAGGAATAAGATGACATAGTATAATATAACATAATATAATGTAAAAAATGAAATACTTTGCCCCAAATTATACAGGTAATAGAAAATTAGATTTCTACTTCAGTCTTAGGATGCTGAATCCAAGGTTCTTCTCAATACATCATGCTAGCTCTCTCATATCCTTTAAACTTTCTTAACTAAGCAAATGACCTAACATTGTTGGATAGAATGTCCTCTGCTTTAAGAAATTTTTTTTGTAAAAATCTTGTTCAGTTCAACAAACTTACTTCATTATTTTTATGTGAAGGCCGTGTCTTCACTGTATCACTCTGGCAAGATAAGTGCTTGCTCTACACTGTCCAACACATTCTTTGATAAGGCACAAATGCAAGTCTTATGGAGGAAAGTCAACAGGTCAATGTTTCTAGCTCTAGGTGGCCTTGCAAAAGGTTATTCCTTAATGTCAGATCTGTGTGTCATTATTCCTACATGATTTTTCAAAAGAGTAATTTTCCCAAATATAGTACAATAAACTCATTATAGACATACATGGAGGGCAATTTTTGGCCTTTGATGTAACTTGGAATTCCCACTGATATCAATGAACATTTAGCATGATGTAAAAAAGCCCCTGGCCCTCTGTGAAAAATACTGAACTATAAAAACTTTATTGCATACATTCAAAAAGAAAATAGGGATAAGCTTAAAAGTTTGGCATGATAAAACCTCAGGATACTAGTGTGCTTGCTTTTCAAGGCTGAAGCTGTTAAAGCTTAGAGGGATCAGGGGAGGCTTTGCAAAACACGAGGAATAAAAATTAAAGATTGTGTAGAAATTCCAACAGGTGAAAAGAGGATGAGAAGATGGATCTTTCATGAAGCCAGAAGAATAATGGGAATATTTGAGAGTAGGAACTAGTCCAATTATACTTTATTGCAGAGGGCATGAAGAAGGGGAATAGGAGATCAGAAACTCACAGGATGGGGAAGGGCCTTTAAAGCAAGAATAAGAGGTTGAATTTTCCTTAGTAAGCAATAGGGAGAGACTAAATATTTCTGAGCAGAGGAATAACATAACTGGCTCCATTATTCTAACAGTCAGGTCATACCAACAAGCATTTGTTAAGAGTCTACCATGTGTCAGACACTGTGCCAAATGCTAAGGATTAAAATAAAGGCAAACAAAACAAAGATAAAACAGTTCCTGTTCTCAAAGAACTCAAAGTGTAATGCGGGCTACAATATGCAAACAACTATATAAAAACAAGACATATGCACAATAAATTGAACATAATGTCTGAGGGAAGATTAAGGAGGACTTAAAAGCTCCTAGCAAAAGGCCAGTGATGCCTGGAACTGAGTCTGGAAGAAAGTCAGGAGGTAATAATGAAGAGAAGGCAAGTTCCAGGAATGGAATGAAATGGAATGAAAGCAAATTCCAGGGTGACAGACTTAAAATATTCAGAGTCTGGTAATGCAGTGTCTTGTGCATGGAGTAACAAAGTGGAGGTCAGGATAACTGGATCATATGTCATAGACAACAGAATATAGTTTAAGAAAAATGGAAAGGTAGATGGGAGCTGGTCTATGAGGGGGTTTAAAAGACTAACAGAGAATTTTATATTTCATCCTGGGAGTAAATGGGAGCCACTGAAGTTTATTGAATAGGGGAGTGACATGGTCAGACTTTAATCAATTTGACAGCTGAGTGGAAGGTGAACCGGAGTGGAGAGAAATTTGAGTCAGGTAGTATGTACAGCAGGCTGTTGAAATAGTCAAGGTGTGAGATGATAAGGACCTTGATCAAGGTGGTAGCAGTGTATATGAAAGATGTTGCAGACATCTTTTGCAGAATGGATAGGACTTGTTAACAGATTGCATATGGGAGGTAAGAGTCAAGAGTCAAAACTACCTAAGCCTAGGTGGTTTGGAGGATAGTGGTGCCTTTGATAGTAATAGGAGGGAAAGTTTGAAGAGAGAAAAAGATTTTGGGTGAGGTAGATAATGAGTTCAATTTTGGAAATGTTGAGTTTGAGATATCTACAAGGCATTAAATTTGAGATTCCAGTAGGCAGTAGAAGATGAGAGGATGGAAATCATTGGAGAGGTTAATGATAGATAAGAAGATCTGAGAATCATCAGCATAGAGATAATGAGTGAATCCATGATTCCTGATGAGATCACCAAGTGAGGGATTCATTCTTAAAGTTTGAAGGCATGAAAAATCTAATGGGGACCAGAGTTTCAAACAAAGAGGAAATTTTGAATAAAGATCTAGAATAGGCAGGTTGGTTCACAGGACAATGCAACTGGGAACTGACTATTAATCCAAATAGTGTCTGTCTTTCCTCTGTCCTGCTTTTAAAAAGCCTGCCTAGAGTGGATGTAAGAGTATTAGAAGGTGTGCATTCCCCTTACAGTAAAGCTGTAAAGTAAAGATTTCCCTGCCCATTAATAGGCCTCGGGTAGAGTCCATTAAGGGAAGCTTGATTAGGGGAGGCTTGTTTTGCAGGAAGGCCCACAACTTTTGTTAATTAATAAGACACTGGGTCAGTGCGTCATGATGCCCTCCAAAACTGAAAAGTGTGTATATACTCTGAGATGAGGTTTTGCTTTGGGACTTACTCTTTGGAAGAAGGTTCGTGTGCTAGACAAGACTCTGAGTAACTGTTAAGGAGCCGTCCAGCTTTGAAAACCCAGATGTTGGTGCTTCTGTCTCTGGTAACTATGTATGTATGTATGGTCAGGCAGTTGAATCTGTCTGTTGATCTGTGATGTATGTATTGCTTATGGTCAGAGAGTTGGAAGCCCTGCCTGTTGGTCTTTATTTCTCTGCTTGCATTTTCTCTGATGGTATATTTGTTTGATTAAAGTGATTATTGACCCCTCCAAAGTTGCCTTCCTTTTAAAAAGCATATCTAAGAACACGTGCAACAGGCCCTCCTGTGTATGCTAGGGTGCTGGCTTCTATACAAACATGATTTTATGGGGGTAAAAGCAGAAGCTATGCAGAGCCCTAATGCTTACTCCTTTTTGATTGGGAAGGGCAGACTCTTTAGAGCTCTGGTTTCTCTTACTTACATCATCCAGGAAATGCTACAAAGTTGCTGCCAGGGAATTCTTGTCTGAATGTATTACATATAAGAACATAGATTTTGACCTGAGAAGGACTTTAGGACAATTTGAGTCCAATTTCCTTATTATACAGATGAGGAAAGTGAGGCACACAGTGGGGAAGTGACTTGCTCAGGATCATATATCTAGTATATGTCTGAGACAAGATTTGAATTCGGGTCTTTCTAATTCCAAGTCCATTTCCTATCTACTACACCATATGCCCCTCTGTAACTTTAACTTGGTGGTTAAAAATGTCCATTATGGATTAAAAAATATTCTAATTTTCTCCTACCAAAATCAGGTTTGGTGTTTTTTTTGGGGGGGGGGGGTTTGGTCAAGTTGTGGCCAGTTTGGGTCTGGTTGAACAGTTCTAATATAAAAAGAAGATGGAGTTTATGTGAGCTGAATTAAAACCTAGAAATCAACGTATCACATAGAATTTAGTGCTGGAAAAGGTCTCAGGGGTATAGCCCAGTCTTTTCATTTTTCAGATAAAACTGAGATCTGGAAAAGTCCTGCTGCTTCCAAAGCTTCCAACCACATTCATTGCTCCTTCTAAGCCATCTTGATGAATAAAGAAGAAAGGTATTTGGGAGAATATTTGGCAGGATAAGGAAAAGGCACATGAATACTTTCTAATTGGAAGAACTTGAACACTGGAAAATAGGTGTGGTTGAAATAATATTTGTTTTGCATGTGTAAGTTGTGTCCAGAAATCATAGGTGCTTTATGATGAGAAGGTTTCAGTCCTTTTCTTTTCATTTATATCCTAGGCATTGATGACCAGGGCTTGTAGTCCTGCATTATCTGGATCCTAGGTTCCTATCAAGAGGCATAAAATATTCTATCTAAGTAGGTTTCAATAAATACTAATTGAATGGATTGAGTGTGGTGCAGTCTTCTGGTCCTCCCATAAGCAAAACAGGTGCCAACAGGACAGAATAATTCTTTGCTAGTTAAGTGACTGTAACCACTCCCAAAAATTCATGTAGGCATCACCTGCTCATTGAGTTGGATGAAATTCATGCAACTTCTCATTTTCAGGATGTTCCTCGATTTTCTCAGCAAACCAGGTTTCTGAATATGTATCTTACTTACCTTGGGGATTACAAAACCTTACTTTCCATATTCCTCAAATCTTTTGATTCAGTCAGAATGAAATTGTTTTGTAGCAGGAAAGTTCAGTTATGTGCTGCCTCTCAGTAGGTGAACTGGCTCTATATTAGACTTGACTAACATTGCTTGACTGGGTCTAGAATAAGCCTAGATGAGTAAGAGTCAGGGCCCTCACCTTTTGCACTAATTTTCAATGTCATGTAAGTATCCCTTTATTAGACCAAAGATTAAAAATGTTAAATCTAGAAGAGAATGCAATCTAATTTCATAGTGTTCAGTTCTTTAATTGTTGAATGCTGTAACACAGAAATTTGTCAGACCTATAGAATATATCTATTTCTTCAAGAATTACAAAGCATCACCATGCATTGGGGAAATGGTAGTTTACAAGCCTTTCACTGTACTTAGGTAATTTGCTTAACCTTGGAGCATAGAACCCCTCTCTTGGAGCATAAAGCAAATCTGGAAGGGAAAAAATAATCTTGATCTCTGAGATGTTTTCCTGAAGGGAACATATGAGACCAAGGTAATGCCACAGATGCTTGTGCTCTAGATAGCTATGCATCTGATCTAGGCTGTCATGACTAGTACTTTCTCAACCAAATCAGAATATCTGGTCACCTCATTTAGATGTCATCCTTCAAATTTAAATGAATGTCTTTACCTGTCTCCCACTCTTTACTTTTATTTATAGTGCCTTTACTCTCCCTAGTAATTCATGGCAAGTGCTGCGTGCTAAACTATTTGTCCACGGCCAAAATGCAATCTTCACAAAGGTACACTTATGACTGTCTCAGTGAATTAGCAGGAGAATATTTTGAAAAACATATAAAAATGTATTGCTAATACTGTGTCAGTGCACAGGTTCTAACCTACCATAACTACAATACTCACCCTGATCTGTCCCTTCTCTAAATACTTTTGCATTTGCTTTCCATACCGCATAATAAATACCATATCAGATCATAGATCATAGACATTAGTACACAGAGAAATGCTAGAAATCATTTAAATATAAGCCCCTCCTGTTCTATTCTTCATTGTCTTTGCTTGACATTCCCCCTCCTTTGTCATAATTTCATATATTTCTCTTCCTAGGAGGAAGGAACATGCCTTAGTTTTGTAATTTTAGGCATACCAACATCTAGCACTATTGAGACTAGAGATCAACTCGTTTTAATGGGCATTTCTTTAATGAAATATCTGTTCCTGGTTCTTTGATTAGTTACTCCAATAACTCCTGGACCAATGAGATCTTTGTCTAAAGTTCAGCCTCCTAGGAATGGACAACACAAGCCTTACCCTTGAGCATCCAGCCCATGTACTCTGTACTAGGCCTTGCACAGAGTAAGGAAGAGAGCTACAAAAAACTCATGATAGTGTTAGGGATCAGGAATCCCTATTGATTCTTTATTCTTCCAATTCTTACTCAGACTGAAATTTTTTCCAATACTCAAATATTAATAAGTACTATGTGGCTTTCCTCCTACAATTCCCTATGCCTGAAATAGTCTGGTTCTCTCTCCACTCTTCCGTAACTATGACTCTGGTCTCCCTATTGAATTTCTAGCTAAATTTTAAATTAAACATTTTCCAGGAAAGGCTCTCTGTTCCTTATAGTCACAGCCCTTTGTCCTCCTGGAAGCCATCCAGATCTTTGCTTGAATTTCTTTTAGACAGTCAATTTGTATTATTTTTTATTAGTTATTTATGTATGCCTCCCATCTCCTTACTAGTCTATAAGCTCCAAGAAGGCAGGGACATTTTATTTTTACCTAAGCTTTCTTTTTCTCTCCACGCTTAACATACCCAAATGTATTTCTGATCTCATTGATATGAGAGTGGCTTCCAAAGGATGCAGATTATAAGTTATCTGTGCCTCCCTATTCTGTCCTGTCATAAGTTCTTTATAGTATCCAATATGTTGAAAACCTTCCTTAAATTGTTGCATTATTCAGCACAATTTAATTTAATTAAAATATTTGTTAAGAACCTACTATTGTACAAGTTATTATGCAAGGGATGGATAAACAAATACAAAAAGGAAAATGCCTTCAAAGAACGTATATTTTTCTTGTCACATATGTAACAAACAAGGTTTGAACTGAGTTGTTGAATCTAGTGTTACTGATGGAAAGGGGAGAAAAGAGATCTAAAATAAAAAAAAAAAAACTTACTTGTAATGGGTGAGAAGCATTTATAGTTTTATAGTTTCTACCTTTCTCAATATATAGGCATATATCATATAGATACATACATTTTGTCCATATGTGTGTTTTTATGTATACATATTTACAAAAATGATAAAAATGAATGTACAATTCCTTGCCCAGAGTAAGGATTTAATTAATATTTATTGAACTGATTCCTGGAAGTACACTGTGGTAGTTTTCTAAAGGCCAGATAAGAAATTCATATAATCTTTCTGAAGGTTGAAAGAGATTCTCTATAAAGAAAACATTCAAGAATTGAAATCCTTGTTTCATTGTTGATTTTCTTGGTAATCAGACTAATCTGAGTATTTTCTGTGCTTATACATTTGCATTTTTAACTCAATGACAATGAATCACTTTTTTACGATGATTAAGAGCTGGGAGGAATCTCTAAAGTCATCTGGAACACCCTTATCATTTTACAGATGAGAAAACTGGGCCAAGAGATGGAATGACTTGTTCAGTTACATAGATCTTAAGAGGGATAGTCAACATTTGTCCTATGTCCTCTGACTCCAAATCTAATACTACTCCATTAAAATAAACCAAAATTGAAATTTAGCAACATCACGTTAAGACTGGATATATAAGGTAAGCACTACTAAATGACACAGTGAAAACTGATATCCTTATCAATGTCTTTCTCAATATAGAGCGATACCACTTTGTATATTAGTGGATAGATGTAGAAATGGGATGTAAATGAAGTTTACCCTATGGGAATTTTTACATAGTAATTCTTACCCAAAATGACAAGGTTACAGCACCTTTAGTAAATCAAGTATTACTATCTATCTGTCTTTCTAGCTATCCAGCTTTCTAGCTATCTAGCTATCTATCATCTATCTATCTCACCTTACTGCTATATAAAGTGAAACATCCTTCCATCTTTACAACTGTTATCATTGTAACTAGGAAGCATATCGCTTCACTTCAAAGAAGACAGCACTTTAATTTGTATACTATGACCAAGGCTGCTGAGCCAGAAGAATAAGGGCAGACAGCCTGTGAGTTTACTTGGATCAATAGCTTTGGGATTTGACCATCCATCAGCTACCACATCATCAGAGCAATCGGTGATCCTTTTGAGCCATCTAGTTTAAGAGCTCAATAAAGCCACTTGGCTTTGATATTGTATTTATAATACATACTCCTTGGTCATACAATATAACTTACTAGTAAAAAAATGTAAACATTTGAGGATATTTGGGATATACAACATACTTTTTAATTTCTCGTGGAGTTACATATTTTCCCTTTACTTTCTTCTTATAAGAGATGGCTTGCTACACTTGGATTTGGGAAGAACTAGATTTAAATACTGGCTTTTTTTTTTTTTTTTTATCTTCACTAGCTTTGGGAAAGCCATTTAATCTATCAGGTAATTCTTTACCTTGGCAGAGGGAGTGATTGACTTTTTGTTACATGGCTATTTTTCCATATCTCTATGGTAAAAATATCAAATAGTTTCTTTTTTTGTTTGTTTAAGAGTGCTTTTCAAAAACCTCAAAGTATATCATGGGTGAGACAATGATTACTTCAACAGGCATTTTTTTCATTACCTATTATGGTCAAGGCACTGAAAAAAGATGCAAAATGAATGAAATATATGTCTTGTCCTCAAGGAGCTTATGATCTAGCAAAGGAGTTGATGTTGATATAAATAATGCAAAAGACCCCCAAATGTGATAAATACCACAAAAAGGTGCAAAGTACTAGGGAGGTTAGAACAGGGAGTGATAACAAAAAGTCTTATATTCCCTGTGAATAAAAAAAAAGGATGGGTGTGACTGTCTTTCATTTCCCTAATGGAGAACATTACATGCCTGGCAGAGCAGGAACTGGGAGTCAGTTTTCTGGATTCTCAATCTTGTGTCCTTGCTGCTAATCTAGGCTGCCTGGTCCAATAATGTGCATGGAGTTTGATGAATCATCAAATTCAAGCTCTGACAAGGAATCATTTCTGGCTGCTTTTCTTTTTCTCATGATTTCCCCCTCTTTTGGCACCTCTATAGAACCTATTACTATAGCAGAACAGTGTTCACACAGACACATATTAGACAAGATGAAGGCAGGGGGAAGAAAATAGACTGCTGCCTGCCATACCTAGCCCGAGAGCTTAATCGTAGTGTCTTGTTCTGAAGCAGAGTGGCACTCTAGAAGGATTCTTAGAAACTGCCATGAGAGAAAAGGTAATAAAAGGAGAGCAATTAAAAGAAGAAATAGAAAAATAAAAATCATTCAGCTGAAAAATAGAAATGCATTGACTCATCAAAAGTTTCTGCCAGTTCACTGTACTTATTATTCTCTCCTTCTCTCTTCCTTACTCCAAGTGGAAACATGTAATCCTGAATGATAGGATAAGTGAAAGCCTTCAAAGCCCCATTCAGCCCGAGTTGCTGTACTGAGGATATGAGTGCTTTCTTGGAACGCAGCCCAGCTCGCTTCAGCACGAGGAGAAAAGTCACCCCTTGAATCTCTTTGCCATAGAAAGCTGCTCCTGCCAATATTCGACTGACTCTATCCTATCTTAGCATGTGATTCAAGTAGCATTAGGGTGACTGAACATGTAGCAGATGAGCAATTGCACACGTATGCCCAGGGAGACAGATCTCTCCATTAGAGGGAAAATGAAAAATTCTGCGATGAAATGATCATCTATGACTCTGCATTTGTTCCATGACCTGACATCTCATGCATGAACTGAGATGCTATTACAATAACTCAAAATAGAAAGGAACTTTTTTTTCCCCTTCTTTTGGTGGTATTTATTTTTTCCCCCAGGAAATGATTAACAAATATGTTACACATTTCAGAACTCTGTAATCATTGGGAGGATGATGGTGATATCAGCAAAAACAATGCAGTTAGGGGAGGGACAAGTTTTTTGTTGTTGTTGTTTTCTTTTGTTTAATGGAAAGAAGTGTTCAGCTTTGGTTGCATTGAATTTATGAAACAGACAGGATGTCCAGGTTGAAATGGCCAGCAGGGAATGGCAAAATATAGGTTTGGAGTTCTGGGGAGAGGACAGAGATAGAGCTGTCTAATCAGAGAATCAAGGAATTTGGGACTTGGGAGGACCTTAGCAGCCATCTAGCCTGGATTATACATCGAAGGAATTACCACAATAATATACTCGACTAGTGATCTTGTAACTTCTTGAAAGACTTGCAAAGGGGAGCAACACCTCAATTTCTTGGGCCAGGCCATCTCACTTTTGGATAGCTCCTCTTCCCTTTATTTAATTTCTGGATTTTCTCACAAGTATACACATGTATACAATGCTACCTCTTCCCCTTGGTGTATATCTTATTTGCTATTGTATAAGATATACCCAGCATAGTTATGATCTAATCATGGGTTTCATCCTATCAGGTCTTATCCTGTCAGGTTTGTTGCCTAAATTTGTATCATTTTAAAAAACATAGAGAAATTTGAGACCATGGATTTTGCTACAATAACCACAATTATTAAATCCAGGGCATGAAACTAAAGACCATAAAAGCACATGGAAAAATGTATATTACATATATGTACATATATACACATATCAACATGTGTATATATTATTTCCCACAACTATTAAGTATATAGGTAATTATATGTAATATATAGGTAAATATATGTAATATAGGTAATTATATTTAATATGTAATATATGTAATTATATGTAATATATATGTAATATAATTATGTACATGTTTTATATAATACAAATACATACATAGATAGAGGATACAAAAATATTAATATATATCTTTCATGTGTTCATCTAATTTCACTATATTTATCTACCATCTATCTATCTATCTATCTATCTATCATCTATCTATCTATCCATCCATCCATCTATCCATCTATCATCTCTCTCTCTCTCCATCTCTGTCTCTGTCTCTGTCTGTTTCTGTCTCTCTCTGTCTCTGTCTCTCTCTGTCTCTGTCTCTGTCTCTCTGTCTCTGTCTCTCTCTCCTGTGTCTTTTGCTGTGCCTATATGCATCATCAGGAATAGATGGTTATTATCCATTTTGATAAGTCTTGGGAGGTTTTTTTTCCTCATGTCTTATCTACTACTATTACTCTTCTTCCTTTAATCCTTACTGGATGATCTCTCACCAGGTAATTTCTTATATGATATTTTGCAGGAGAAACAGCTTTCTTCTCCTCAGAACATCAAATTTCCTTCACATTTGGAAGAGACCCAAACCTATTTTTTTAAAACTCTGATTGCATATTTGCCCTTTACTTTTCCCTTTCTCCTCTTCCCAGTCTACCCACAGGGTTTGTCTCCCCCTTATGCCTCAGATCCATTATTTTGATCCCCATTGAAGCCTTACTTCTGTTTTCTTTAGGAAAATTTCATCCTCCTTAATGATCTGGAATGTTGAGAAGGATTCTTCAAGCTCTTTCACCTTCTCCTTGAGGGGGGAAATTGGCTGCTACTTGTGAGAGAGAAAATAGCCACTTACTTGTGGCAGAAATACAAACATTATACACTTCATGCACAATTTTCCCTATTCTCCACAATGGTTGAGATTTTTCAGTCTTATTTTTTTAAGTGCTTGGAGGTGTTTGCCCCTTAATCTTAAACACCTGGCTAAAAGTCTTTGAGGCAATTATCTCATCAATAACTTGACTAATCTCCTTATTTTCCTTTCCTTACTATCAGCAATTCCACAGTCACACTGACTTCCCCTCTTGCATCAACTTAATGCTGTCACCAGTTTGTTCCAATCTACTCTATCAATTTGCTTTACTCTCCAATTTTCCTACATACCCTTTCTTGCTTAATCTGTCCTGATTTCAACTACCGTCTTTTTTTTTCTGGAGCCTATCTCTTGCATTCTATTGCCTAATTGTCCTTGATAATATCTAATCTTTCTTAATTCTTCTAAATCCTAAATCCTTTTTCATCCTTCTCTTTTCATTCAGAAATAGATTTTGGACCAGTATCTGAGATTGTAGATTTCTCCTCAATTTTTCTAAATCTCTTTCAAATTTAACCAACTTTTTCCTTCCCAAATTTAGCCTCATAAAATGAGTTGCAATTATCCAAACACCTATTTATTCATATGTCACACTTAACAGAAATCCTTCATTAGGACATGTGTGAAAATTTATAAAGGTTTGTTAAATCTGAAATAGAATCATAGAATTTCAAAAGGGGAAGGGATTTATCTAGACACACTCCTTTGGACTGGTCTCCCTAATGTCCCCAGGAACCTCATAATCAGAAAACTCTTTACCCTGTGAGATTACAACAGCCATGATACTCGTAGTTCGTCTATACCCTCAGTAACCTCTACATCTCTGATTTTAGGGTTGCAAAACAGAACAACCTTCTCAAAGTCTTCATTTAAAGAGAATTTCATATATTAAAAATAAAATAGATATAAAATTTATTTTTTTAAAAGAGGAATCTCAAGCCAGCCATTTCTTCATTTCCCAAAGGGCTTCATTACTTCTGACTGTATTCCATCATGTTCCCCGGTGATAGCAATCAAAATAGGATCTTTTGATATTTTTGTTTTAGTATAATCAAGCGCCTCTGATTAAATCTTGCCTTTATCAATCAAGAGCCTTTACAAGGCATAAAGTATAGAAACAAGAGTTTCTTTAACTAGAAACAGTACATGTATTTGTACTTCCCTACCCATTAATGGGTCTGCACTGTTAAGGGGAGTTTGATTAGGGAAGATTTGTGGGAAGGACCAAGCCTTTTCTTAATGAAGCACTGGTTCTCAAAAGGTCTCTGGCTCTAAAAAAAGGTATAAATACTCTGAATTGAGGTTTTATTTTGAGGCTTAGTTTTTGCAAGAAGGTTTGAGTGCCATATGAGAACTCTAGGAAGCCGCTAAGGAGTGCCTTGGCTTTCAGAACCTAGATGTTGTGCTTCCCTCTCTAGTAACTATGGTCAGACAGTTGAGATCCAGTTGTCTGTTTAATTCAGGCAGAGGAAGCCATGTCTGTTGATCTTTTCATTTCTCTGTATTTTCTTTGAAGTTCAGGGTGCTGACTCCCTTAAATTAGGTGAATGATATATGTGTTTGATTAAAGTGATTGTTAATCACTTGAAAGTTACTTTCCTTTTTATGAATGCAGATCTAAGAACCTGTGATAGCTCGATTCTAACCCCTGTGGATGTTGGGGTGCTTACTAATATGCCCCCTATCTCCACTTATTAGCTTCCTTGGTTGTCTTCTCCCATTAGATTGTAAGTTTCTCCAGGGCAGGAATTAAACAAAAATTCTTATTTGTGTCACCAGTGCTTAATAAAATAATTGATTTAGAGTAGATGCTTAATAAATGTTTACTGACTGATTAATTGGCCTTAGAAGTCATCAGCTATTAACTGTTTCCTTTAGAAATGAGAAAAAATAATGAGATGCTGAGGACATCATGATGTGCCAAGTGTCCAAACTAAGGTCTGCAGCTTGTGATTTTTGTAGGTGAAGAGAGATAAAGGCCCTGACACTCTACAGTCAAGGCATTAATCACATAGCATTTAAACATGTGGTTGGACAAAGCCACACAGCAATAACTGATAAAGGGAGATCATCCATCCAGGAAATATGGCTGAGGATATGTCCATCAGTATTCCAGCATCATATGATACTTGTCCTTATAAGGCCAATTCAAATGTTGGTTCCTTCACAAAGTCTTCAGTGAGTACCTGAGTTGGAAATGATTGTTCCCTTCTATGATCTCAAAGAACATTATACTCTTGTTAGGTTGATGGATCAGGGAAGTTTTCAATTTAAGGCTCTCTCTGCTCAGGCAAATCACATGCAGTCCCTTTATGTCATCTTACCCTGTATCATTTAACCAATTCCCTAAAAGCCTTTATTTTTGGTTTGATTTTTAGAGGCAATCAGGTGGCATAGTGGATAAAGTGCTGGACCTAGAATCAGGAAGAACTGCATTCAAATCTTGCTTGAGATACTTAAGATATACTTGCTATGTGACCTTGGGAAACCCCTCAACTTCTCTCTGCCTCAGTTTCCTCATCTGCAAAATGGAAAAAAAAATACGATTTATCTCCTGGGGTTGCTGTGAAGATAAGATTATATTTGTAAAGCATTTGCAAACCTTACAACTCTCTATGTATGTTTTTGTTACTATTATTATTAGTGGTGGTGGTGGTAGTTTATGGATAACAGAGCAACACTTAGGCTATTCCTCTGTTATCCCTCACTTGCAATTACATGAATAGTCTACTTCCTTCCTACTCACTAGTGAATTTGATGTCTTTTTCACCACATCTACTATGCAACTCATTGTTTGGCAAGGCATTATGGTCTATACATCAAGCATCTTCCTGTTGCCTTTTGGATCATCTGTAATTTTCACTCCTCTAAGATTATAATCTTCCATGATTCATAGCCATGTAGCATCACTAAGAGAATGTGTTGAAATGTTCTCTTAGATACTTTATTGTGTATTTAATAATTCAGCTTGTGATCTTGTCAATTCTTTTGGAATCTTCCCCAATTTGTGAAATATTACATAGTGATTCCCCATGCCTTTAAAATTACTCTTGCTTCCAGAATGAATGCATTCTACTTATTTTTGATTAGGCTTATGTTTTCTTTCTCACAACATCTTCTTAAATACCATTTCTACTTCCTCAAACAATACAAGGTGGTACAGTATAAAGGTAGTAGTTCCATTGTCATCAATATGAGAATAAATTGATTTTGAAAGTCTCGCAAATCTCTTCCATTTCATGTCTACTTTTGGTCTTTCTTCCATTTTCATCAATAAGTGTTCTTGGGATCATCTGACTTGGTTGGTTTTCATGCCAAAATTTTTGTAGAATCATTTTCTTTCTATTTTTTTTTCTGTTTTAGGAGACAATGCCATCACTCTTGGCATCCTCACCCCCCAATTGTTCCTGCTTGCTTTTACTTCTCAAATTACTTTATAGTAATGAATTGGGTGCATAGGATCATAGATTTAGACTTAGAAAGGACCTCGTAATTTATCTGTCCTATTCCCTTTCTTTCTGTAGATGAGGGAGCTGTGGTCAAAATGAATTAAGTACCTTGTCCATGATTACATAGCTAGGAAGGGACAGACCTGGTATTCAAAAAAGGTAGTGTCTCTTGAATTAATTTCTAGCATTCTTTCCACTATCCCATACTGTCTCTCATATGTTAGATCTCTATGTATAAAATAAATTCTTTGAAAGTAGAGACTCATTTTGCATTTGTGACTCCAGTACCTAGCACATTGACATATATGTTGTTAAGGGATATTTGCTAAATTACAGAAATTAAATTAATTAAATCTTAACAGAGCAGTAATAACTAGTGACTGATCTGCTGGTTTCCAGAAACAACTGTGGGCCATTAGATTATGACTATTGAGAAGAAGGGTAAAAAATCAATATTCCTCTTATGTACTTATTACATTCTAATCTGCATTGCATTTAATTGTCTATATAGATTTTTTAAAAATCTTCTCCAACTAGATTTTAAGTTCATTTTATTGCAGGAACTTTCATTATGCACAGGGATTTTAATTCCTATAGTATTTGCCATATTTTCCCCAACTGATCTGACTCCAAGGGAAGTACTCTATCCACTGCGCCACACTACTACCTTGTGATCTACATAGAGGAATTGATGTTATTAAAATGGATGAGACTATATGGTAGAGAGTATACTATATACTATATCATATATTATATACTTTGAGACCAAATGAAGATACTCTATATATAAGTCTATTTTCATTAAATGTACATAAAGTGCTATACAACCAAGAGTTATGATTATTATGCCATACCTATTATAGCTAGAAGTTTATATATTAAATTGTTATAAAAATATCCTCCTCAACATCCTATTCTATTGGGTACTCTTAATGTGAGATCTTTGTCCAATGGCCAATGAAGAGACATATTACTAGAGGAACTGAATCATATCAATCTTGACATTCTTGCTATAAACAAACTTCGAAGAAGGACATTGTAGGAAAATAGAAGGATAAATCAAGGATGCTTCTTGGAAGGGAAAAGAAATGAGGTAGAGGAGGGGGTTTTGTTATCCATTCAGAATCAAGAAACAATATCCCATGGGATCTTTGGTCACTGTATATTTCACTACTTATAATGAATACCAACAAAAAAATTATGATGAATTTAATTGAATATTATGCACCAACCACAATTGCTGCTTATGAGTACCTGGATCCTTAAGTGGTCCTTTTCTGTAGAATCAAAGCAATCAAGCTATTCCATCAGTGGCATTGTTAGCAATATTTGCTCTTCTTTACCAAGGAGATTTTTATATTTGCAATGATAAACAGCTACCAGAACAATTGGACACCAGTTTTAGTAAGACACAAAACAGAATAAATATTATTTCCCCTTTGACCTCTTGGTTTATAAATAGAGATTAAATTAATAGTGTGTTGTCTACTCCTATAAACATTCTCTTAAAATAGAGGTGACCTGAAATACACATGTGGAAGGTGTTAAAACATTTTTAAAAAACATATCATTCTCTAACTCTCAGTATGAATGCATTTTAAAAGTTTTCTAGGAAATGTGAATGAATGATTTTCATAATTAGATTTTATCAATGATAAGCAATATATATATTTATATATATGTAAATGAAAATAGCATTTTATTTTTTGTCAATTTTATAGTTTCTGTAATCAAGGAAAATGCTTGACTTCAAGTTTTTTTCTTTTTCACTTCTTATGATTTTGGTTTTTAAAAAAAGGAAATCTTTACCTCTAGTAAGTAATCCATCACTGTTGGCCAAAAACTGTCAGTGACTGCTTAGGATAAGACCATGAATAAGTCAGTCTGAATTCTATTGATCTATTATCCTATTTCTTTTAAGAGAAAAGGTGCCCTCAAAAGGTTGAAATAATTGAAATAAAGGGCAGCTGTGTTGAGAAGTTGTGATTATGTAAATATTCTTGCATGTGCTCTTTATTTTGACTAAAAGAGCAGTGAGCTTTCATCCCAGTCCTGATAATTTCAGTAAATTTCTTTAATTAGAGCCAGCTGATCTGTATTCACCTAACACAGGAGCAGAAAGCTATCCACAATTTCTTAAATTCTTTCTCTCAGGACCCCTTTTCCCATTTCAGCAGAGTTTGTTGCATTGTGTGGCCTGAGGGCATGGACAGTGCAAAGCACACATGCTTTATGTTCACAACCAAGACCATAGTAAAGTTGTGAGATGCAACATGGGGAAGTGCTGCCAGAAACACCTCAGATTTATTACGGGATTGATTTTTATTCAATTTTTGGTCATTGCACGTTCAGACACCTTTTATTATTACTAACTTTTTTCATGACCTCTATAAAAGACATCTCCCAAGAAGAGATGAAGGACATTTATTAAGATTATTTGGATATAAGACAGTTTCTGTCTGTTTCTCTCTCTCTCTTTCTGTTTCTCCTTCTCTCTTGCCCCCATAGTTTAATGACTTGTATTCTATTATTTAAACTCCCAACATTTGACAAAGTAATCAACATTTTGCCAACTTTTATGAAGCAGCAAGATACAAAGAAATATAAAAATCAATATCTAAAATCTATTCAGGTAGTTAAACAAGGTTATGTGTCTCTTCTAGGTGGTGCAGGGGATAGAGCACTGGGCTTGGAATCAGGAAGACTCATCTTCATGAGTTTAAATCTGTCCTCAGACACTTACTACCTGTTTGACCCTGGGTAAGTGAAGTACCAATGCCATATTCACAGTGCCTACCGCGGCGGTGAATATCCTGGCACAATTCTGAATCGTGAAACACACAGACTCTCCACATGGAAGACAGAACCAAAACATTTATTCAGACACCAGAAAGTCAAATCCATCATAGTAACAAAAATTTATATGCAATAACAATGCAGAGAACAACACCATCCCCAAGCCTTTCCCCTCCTACGCTTCCCACAAACCAGCTCCATTAAACAAATCACAAGCAAGCTCTCTCACTCACACTAGCCAGCAGCCTGCATCCTTCCTAGCTCTGACTACTCTCAAGACTCACTTCCTCTCAGCTCTGTTTTACCCATTCAGCAAACACAACAGGCTCAGACATTCATGTGACCCAGGCAGGTCACATGGGTCTATTATTGAATATGAAAGATTTTCCATTTAAATTACCATTACATGTGGCCTTAAGATCTTTCTTATTCATTACATAGGTCAGGTTCAGTGGGGCAACTGGTGTCAACAGAACTTTATAACAATCTAATAAGGATCACACACAAAATAAGCAGATAAAACAATATCAGGGTGGAACCTGAGCACAAGGTACCCCATCATTCCCACTTTGAATGAATGGAGCCCAAAATCTTGGGGTAGAGGGTGAAAGTTTCTTCTTCCATAGCTACTTCCTCCTGAGATTGGATGTATAGCTGTCCCTGCCCCAATAGGTCCCATTTGAGTGGTCAGCTTCTCAGAGGGCATCTGGAGTCGGTTGATGCAGGTCCAGGGGTGACACAGCACATCGGACAGGGGTGACATCCTGCTTAAGCAATCAGACATCTATAGGAGGAAGGTACTGAGCCTATCTGACAAACAAGATGAACAGACAAAAAGCCAAAAAGAAACAAGGAGACAATAACCAGAAACAGGGTAGATACAGGGTCAGCCATGCTTCTGGAGTCCATGAACCCACTCTCATAGCCTCATTCAACTCTTTGTTTACTGTTTTCTAACTTGCACTCCAGGGATCACATCCTGGCCAGAGGCACACCCTCTTTAATCTGAGCTGGGGCCTGGCCAACCCCGCCCCCCCATTCTCCCTGCGGGTGTGATGAACCTGGATACAATGTTTCCCACTGACCGCAGGAGCGGCTCCTGCCTCCCTGCTCAGTCTAAAATCAAGCCTCTTTCCTGGATACATTTTATATAGTTTATTAGTTGCCATCTATTCTTCCAAAATCTACCCCTACTCTCAACAGAGCAGCAAACATTTCTTTTCTTGCCAATCTATTCTGACTTTGAATCTGCTGGCTATTTACTCTTCTCTCTCTTAAGGAAAATTAGCTTTTTCGCTAATTCTCACCATCCAAGGTATCAATGATTCTCTCATCTTTTGGGTGAAGCGACTCAAAATATCTGTGACTCCCTGCTGAGTAAAATCCTCAGTCACCTCCCCAAACACTGTGGGTCCCCTCATTGTCCTGCTTCCTCCTTAGTACTGGCCCAACGCAGCCTCCTCTCTGGTTCATTCTCCTCCCACGCATCGTCCTGGCCTGTGTTTAGGCCAATCGAGCCCAGCCTGAGCAAGGGCTGCATTTACTTCCCTATTGTTCATTTCTCTCCTTCCGTGAACCAAAACAACAACAGCCTTTTCTTCCAGCACCTGAAATTCTTCAGCTTCCTTTCCTAAAGGAAGGTTTGAACGCTGCGGGATCAAAAACTTCTGCAAACCAGCCAACTCCCTTTCCATCGGAGCCTTCTCCAGCAGCTTTTTTATACGTAATTCCATAGCTTGTTAGCAAGGCCCAGCCTCTTTTACACACCCCTGCCATTTCTTTTGCTGGCTCTATTGGTATTCCCTGCAAACATCTTTCCAAGTCTCTGGGTTCTCCCTTCTGCAGTCTTGGTTCCCAGTTTTCACAGAGCCCTGTGCCTTTAGTCCATTCTCTTGCCATCCTTCCACCCTGGGACATCCATTTCTTCTTCTGTCTCTTCTGCCTTTCTGTATGCAAATAGAGGGTCTAATATTTCACGATCCCATCCCTGTTGCCGTGTGTGTGTGTGTGTGTGTATGTGTGTGTGTGTGTGTGTTCTTCCTTCGTTGCTGAAGAAGACCATGCCATCAGAGAAATAATGACATGACTTGCACTTGACTTTGTTTTGAGTGAGGGAGGGCTGTTGCCATGTAGCGCCAATGTGATATTCACAGTGCCCATGGCAGCCATGAATATCCCATTGCAATTCTGAATCATGAAATACCACAGACTCTCCCCATGGAAGGCAGAATGAAAACATTTATTCAGACCCAAATCCATCCCAGTAAAAAAAAAAAAAATCTCTACACAATAACAATGCAGAGGTCAACACCATCCCCAAGCCTTCCCTCTCCTATGCTTCCCACAAATCAGCTCCATTAAACAAATCACAAGCAGGCTCTCTTAAACAAAATCACAAACAAGCTCTTTCACTTACTTTAGCCAGCATCCTGCATCCTTTCTAGCTCTGATTACTCTCATGACTCACTTCCTCTCAGCCCTGCTCCAGCTCCACCTCTTTCTGTTTCACCCATTCAGCAAACGTCCCTCACTACAGTCTCCATGGGACTTAGGCTTCCATGTGACCCAGGCATATTTCATGGGTCTATTAAGGAATATGAAAGATTTTCCATTTACATTACCATTACAGCAAGTCACATAACCCAATTTGCCTCAGTTTCCTCATCTGTAAAATGAGCTGGAGAAGGAAATAGCAAACCACTCCAGTATCTTTGCCAAGAAAACCCCAAATGGGGTCACAAAGATTTGAACACAACTAAAATGACCCAATATGTTTGTCTCAACACCTGTTTCCACCATCTTTCTGTGCTAAGAGTTAGCTTTATTATAGAAAGAAGAGGTAAGGGAACACTGGATCACCAATAATATATTAAAGCCCTGCTCTAAATCAGTAGCAAATTGTGCAAGAGTTCCTGAATGTTATATAGCCAGTAAATGCTATATTGGAAGAAGCTGCCTTATTGAGGCTTTTAAATATTTGTGGAGGAAAATGCTGAAAATTCCCCCCTAAACAACTTTAAAATAATGTATCAGATAGAATTCTGGAGTGGTGGAACCAACAAAAGATGGAGGTGAAACAATTTTATGGCTCAGGACAATTTAGGAGGTCTTTCTCCCCACCACTATGGTTGGACCTGTAGCCCAGCACAAGCCTTTCAGGGGGTTAGGTGTCATCAGGAAATCTTGGAGGTGGCTGCATCAGCCACAACAGCTTCTTTGAGAGACATCAACCAACAGACAGTGACAGGGTTGCACAACTGATCAGAAAGAGGTTACAGGGGACTCTTTGCTGGCACTGGGTGCAGGACTTTGTTGCTTGTTCATACACAGTTCCAGATTACAGGCCCAGGGCAAACAGATACTAACACTTGTGACCACAGAGTTGCAGGGACCCTGCTCCTATTTCCAAGGAGGAGAAAAGTGTTTGTGGTCACTCACAGATCAAAGCACAGGCCAGAACAGCAGTGACTATACCTTTCTTTAGACCATACCAGCTTGGAAGCACTGAACAGACTTGGAAGAACTTAAAGATCCCTAGAACCAGTTCTGAAAACAGCAGCATGAAAAATGAAGGTTGGGACAGACCTCTCTATTCCAGGAGCAGAGTCCAACTTTAGCATAAAGTTATAAGTCAAGAAATAGGCTGAGAAGATGAGCAAATAACAGAAATGTACATGATCATAGAAAGTTACTTTGGTGACTGGGAATCAACATATAAATGTTCCCCAAGGGAAAAATCCCTAGGCGAAGTGGTTTCATAAATGAATTGTACCAAACATTCAAAGAATAATTAATTCCAATGCTATATAATCTATTTGAAAAAATAAGTAAAGGAAGCGTCCTAGTGAATTCCTTTTATGACCTAAATATGGTGTTGATAACTAAACTAAAATAACAATTTTGCCAAAATAACTCACTTATTCAGTGACATACTAAACTACTAAAATTTTATTTTATAGAGTTAGAAAACACAACAACAGAATTCTTCTGGAAGAACAAAAGGTCAAGAATATTAAAAGACTCAATTAAAAAAATGTAAAGGAAGATGGTCTAACTGTCCCAGATCCCAAACTATATTATGAAGTGGTAATCATCAAAACAATCTGGTATTGACTAAAAAATAGCATGGTGGATAACTGGAATATGTTACATACAGAATACATTGTAGTAAATGACCATAGTAATTTATTGTTTTATAAATTCAAAGTTCCAAGATTTTGGGACAAGAGCTCACTGTTTGACAAAAATTTCTAGAAAAATTTGAAAGCAGTTTGGCAGATACTAAGTACAGACCAACATTTCCTACTGTATGCCAAGATAAGGTCAAAGACATAAAGGATTATATTATAAGCAAATTAGGGCAGCATGGAAACAATTTACCCATGAGATCTTTGCATAATGGAAGAATTTATCACCAAACAAGGGATAGAGAGTATTATAGGATATACAGGGTACAATACTGATTATATGAAATGGAAAAGTTTTTGCACAAACAAAATCAATGCAATGAAGATTAGAAGGAAGCAGAAAACTGGGGAAATTTTACAGTAAGTGTCTCTGATAAAGGCCTCATTTCTCAAGTATATAGAGAACTGTATGAGAATACAAGTCATTTTCCGATTGCTAAATGATTAAATGATATAAATAGGTATCTTTCAGAAGAAGAAATAAAAATTGCCTATAGTCATGTAAAACAAAAATGCTCTAAATTACTATTGATTAGAGAAATGTAAATTAAAACAACTCTGAGCTACCACCTCATATCTATCAGGTTGACTAACATGACAGGAAAGGAAAATGAGAAATGCTGTAGGGGTTGTGTTTGTCCTTCTTTGCTGAAGAACATCCCATCAGAGAAATGATGACATGACTGGCACTTGACTTTGTTTTGAGTGAAGGAGGGTTGTGCAGGGTTACCAGTCTCACTTTTCCTCTAGAGCTACCTGAATCCAGTGATCAGATATTTATCAGGATGACTGGAGATGACTCAGCATGCACTGGGAGACCTTGGCCCTTTTAGGCCAAGGTCTATTCAGGACTCACTTAGGGTAAGGTGCCCATTCATTGAATGCTTCGGTTTAAGAAGTAGCCAGGGGGTGGCCCATTTAATGAGGCAAAGTTAAAAATGAAGACTTCAGGCTTGGAAGGAAACAGCCACAGTTACTATTGACAATCACTCTGAAGCCAGGAGGGTCCTGAAGAGAGCCCTTAGGCAGGTGCCTAGTGTCATCTAGTGTATGAGCTACAGAGTGCAGTAGGTTTAAAGTTCTGGGAAAGAAAAGGATAGGATAGGAAAGGAAAGGACAGGAGAGGAAAGGAAAGGACAGGAGAGGATAGGAGAGGAGAGGAGAGGAGAGAAGAGGAGAGGAGAGGAGAGGAGAGGAGAGGAGAGGAGAGGAGAGGAGAGGAAAGGAAAGAGAATCTAGCCAATAAAATCCAAGTTAACTGGGCACCTTCTGGCAATCCCAATTTTACCTTCTTTTGGAGAGGAGAAGGAAGGGGAAGGGGAGACAGAGAGGAGAGAATGAGATGAGTTGCCCAGCTAGCTGGGTCCGCATTCAGGCAGCTGCATCTACTCACAAATTGTTATGTTCATCCTTCGTTGCTGAAGAGGACCATACCATCAGAGAAATGATGATATAACTTGCACTTGATGGTTTTGATCGAGGGAAGGCTGTTCGAGGTCACCAGCCTCACTTCTCCTCCAGAGCCATCTGACGACTGTAGGCGTAAGGAAAAAATTGGAATACTAATGCATAATTTGTGGAATTGTAAACTGATTCAACCATTCTGAAGAACAATTTGGAACTATGTACAAAGAACTGTGCATGCCCTTGGACCCAGCAATACCACCACTAGGTTTGTATCCCAAAGATATAACTTAAAAACAAACCATCAAACAAAAATCTGAAAAGTATCTACATGTACAAAAATGCTCATGGTAATTCTTTGTGATAGCAAAAATTGGAAATAGAGGATATGCCCATCGATTGAGGAATGCCTAAGTAAGTTGTGGCATATGATTGTGATAGAATACTATCATGTTATAAGAAATGATGGGCAGGAGGCTGTCAAAAAAACTTGGAAAGCATTATATGTATTGATGTAAAATGAAGTGAACCAAACCAGGAGAACATTGTACACAGTAACAGCAATTTTGTACAATCCTCAACTGTGTGCGACTTGGCTATTCTGAACAATACAGTGATACAAGGCAATTCGGAAAGATTTTTGATGTAAAATACTGTCCACCTCCAGAGAGAGAATGGCTGGAGTCTGAATGCAGATTGAAGAATTCTTTTTTTTTTTTTTTTTACTTTCTTTTTCTTGTTTATTGCTATTATCGTTTTGGTCTGTGTTTTCTTTTGCAGCTTGGCTAATATGAAAATATGTTTTGCATGACTATACATATATAATTTTTAGGAAATTGGATGCTTTTTCAAGAAGGTAGAAGGATTCAGAAGGAGGAATAGAATTTGAAACTCAAAGTTTTAAAAATGACTGTTAGAAATTGTTTTTACATGTAATTGGAAAAAGTTAAATTAAAATAAAAAAACAGATAATATCTATTAACACTGGTGAATTTCAAGTTACTGAGTTACCTATGTATGTCTTGCTTTTCCTTCAAGCACAAAAGGTTAGCATCAAACCAGTGATGTCCAATAGCCTCTTAGATCATAATAAGATTTCACATACAAATTCACCAAACATAGGTTCACTTCAGAAATTAAGGGTCCTGGATGCTGCTTTGGGGACAATGACTGTATTACAGGATTGTAGAAACACAAACAATTTAAAATGAGAAGATCAATGAAAGAGCTAAGAAAAAATATGCACATGATCCCCATTTTATTTCCCAGTTAGCCTGGTAGCAGAAGAGAGTTTGCAAAAACTCAGCGTTTACTTCATTTAAATAAAAAATTTCTCAAAATTACATGTTTCAAGCCTTTTTAGACTGAAATGAAGAATGTCTAGTATGCAGTCTGCTTTTCCAAGTCTCCTTGATTAGACTTTTATTTCTAATTGATCACATATTTTCAAACAACCAGGAAAATATCATGGTGAGAGGTCTTTTCTGACTTGCAGAAAACATTCTAATTCTGCTGAGAGAGATGCTTGGCTCACCAGAATTATTCATTCATCTTGAAACATTTGACATTAACATTCCTCTTCAGTTTTAAACTGAAAACAAATATACCTTGATTAAATGGTGATTAATATTATTTGCTTAGGCAGTAAGCTTCTTGGAGGAGCTAAAAGGGATGTTAGAAAGGTATTGCAGCACAATATCAGTTGCCTTTCCTAACTCTCTTTAGTACAGATAAGCAATAGCAACAAATACAAGGTAAGTAACTCCCAGATAGACAGAATGAGCCTGGTTAACAAGGACAAATTGATTGTTTCTGAAATTTCAACCTGAAGATCTAAAGTCTAGAATCGAAACTTTTACTCTGTTGTATACAATGATGAGAATTTTTATCTATCTGCATGTATATATCTATATATCTATGCATGTGTGTATACATCCTTCGATCTATAATCTATCTATATATGTATGTATATATACACATATATGTATATGGAATTATTCTTATTTTCATAAATAAGGCAATTCTAATGTTATATTTGGCATTTAAAGATTGTAGTGTATATTTCAAGAATGACCATATTTGATCATCTCAACAACCTCATAAGTAATACAGATATTATTACCCCAATTTTATAATGAGGAAACTAGGACCCAAATATTGACAATCAGGATCCCACAGATAGTTGGCATTAGAGGCAGAATTTGAACACAATACTCTCTTGACATTAAGTTCAACACTCACTCAATACTTTACTGCCTGTACTAACTATCAGCACACTAGGAAAAATATATTATTTGATTGTTGAAAAATTCAGTTCAATAGAACAAACATTTATTAAGCATCTTTCGTTTCAGGCAGTGTACTAAAAGCTGGCAATACAAAGACAAAAATGAAACAGTCCATACTTTGAAGGAAATTACAGTCATTTCGGGGGGCATTATATATACAAGTAAATACAAAATATTTGGGAATTGAACAAATTAATTAATTTAAAAGATTTTGTATTTATTAATAGCAATAAATTATCAATCACATGCCTAGTTTACTATAGAACTTAAGAAGGTACAAATGTAACTCAATAAATCGATTCACAAACTGAGGTCTGATGATCTGTAAGTGGCTAGTATGACCTTACTACACATTGATTCCCATCCCATCTTCACAACCTTCTATAGGTATGTTCTTAATTGCCATGGGGGAAATGGATCTAAGACAATGATGAAGTAAATGGATTATCGTATATTACGAAAAAAGCACGAAAGAAGTTAAAAATAGTATAAAATGCTAGAATTTTGTCTTTGAATGAGGACCCCGAGGGATAAGAATAAAAATCTCACTGGCTTGATTCTTTTTTGTAATAATCCTTATCAGCTTGCCAATAACAGAACAAACTAAACGTGGAGATATAGGTTTTTTGTTCTTTTTTTTTGTTTTTTTTTTTTTTTTAATATATTCCCCTAGGCTAGTTGCTATGGCAGCTTGATGGGGGTAGAATGCTGGGAGGCTATGCTATGGTTCTCATTGTTTTCTCCCCATGCATTCTGAGTGAGGTGGAAACAGCAAGTAGAGACTAGGTCTGTTCACTGGGAGGAAAAAGATTTGGTTGGAAAATAGTGGTCTCTCCCAGTTTCCTGAGATAAGAACTAGAGGAGAGCGTACCTCTTCCTCTGCTTTCATTTTCCTTCTGAAAACCCCCAAACCCTGCCAGACATTGCCACCTGCTGATAACATTTGGATTGTTATGATTTGCAACTGTAAGTGATATCTCCAGTTTGACAATTAATTGTCTTTTTAAAAGAAAAAAAATCTGCTCCTTGGTCTACTTACAAAATTTTACTATATGCTTGCTGCTAAAGCAACTATATTGTCTCCCTTTTATCAAGTAGTTGTTGACTGGCAACTGTTCTTTTTAACAAAACATTAGACATCCCAGTTTGATCACTTTCTGGGTTTTCTTTTTTTTTTTCTTTTTTCTTTTTTTTACTGAAGACCAAAAGGAACATCTGGGCTTCCTAAATACAAAGATTCAATAATAATTTCCACTGATTCAATATTTCTTTATTCCAAACTGTATGATACCGAATCAATTAAACTCACATTTTGTGAAGCATGAGCTAATTCTAAGATTATTTTTATAGTAGCACTGTTGGTTTCAGATATATAAAATATTCTGAGTCAAATAAAGAATAATGTATATTCCTTAAGTTTCTATATTTCTTTTATGATTTATGTTCCTATTTCTTGTATTTCAATAATCTATTTGTCTTATCCCCCAACTAGATTCTAAGCTCCTTGAGGCCAAGGCTACTATCATACTTATCCTTTTGACCTTCACAGTACATGGTATGTGTAGGTTTTTATGCATGCACACATATATACCACATATAAACATATAGATATGTATATATGTATATAATATATCTTGCCTTTTAAAGACATAGACATATATCTTGCCTATTTTTTTGGTCTCCATAGAACCTAGTATGTGTATATACATACAAATATGTACATGTGTATATATATGAGTGTACGTGTGTGCAAAGATATTTATGTGTATATGCAAATATATGTATGTATATGTTATATGTGTGTATATAATACATACACACTAGGTTCTATGTGTCTATGTCTATATAAGATAAATGTATATGTATTTAATTTATAGCACAAAACTTTAAGCCATTATTGTCCAGATTTTAAAATTGATTTAAAGTTTTTATATGCCTTGGAATTAAATCTTTTACTGATCATTGACCTTTTTCCAGGAAAGATTTCCATTGGCCCTATTTAACTCTAAAGGGTCAGTCCCATTTTATATCTCAGTGTCAGGCAAGAGAAATGACAGCAATTCCATTTGGTAAAAAGCAACCAAACATTTTGGTATTTGGGTCTGGAATGTGACTCCATTTGTGTTAGGACCTCCATCTACCAATGAAAATCAACATCGCTGTAGCAATTTATATCCTTAGAAATTAAGTGCCTTTCCCACAGTCATACCAAAAGGTGTCTCCTTAAATGGAATTCTACAAAGCATCAGCTAACAGAATTAAGAAAATAAGTTGATATAACCGATTATACCCTCTACCTTTTGTCTCTTGAAAGCAGACCTCTTGCCTATGCATTATTTGTCAGCCTTCTGAATGTTCTTGCATGTCTGTGTACTCGGTCACAGCATTCATCACATCTTTTATGTGAACTAAACATTCAAAGCGTTAAATATCCTTGTCTTCCCCACAGTGATTTGACTGATTTACTTTTGCAGAGTTATCATCAGTTGATTCCAATTGTTATAATATTTTTAAATGAAATTTATTATTGACTTTTGATTTTACATAAGTCATTTTCACTTTCCCCAATGCTTCCACCAACCCACTGCACTTTTCCATTAAAAAAAGAAAAAAAACAAAACAGGTGAGAGGGGAATCATTCAAGAAAAAAAAAAAAAAGATAGCCGCAACAGCACGATTCTACTTACAAAGCCCCCACGTCTCTACTCAGTGGAGAGAGGTATTCTTCATTATTAATTCTCCAAAACATGATTCCTCATTCCGATACATCAGAGTTTGACAACCTAGAAATATCGTTGAAATTTTTATTATTGTAGTCGCTGGGGACAGTGTTCTATGGTTCTTTGTTCACTTTTTGTAACATCATGTGTCTTCCCAGGCTTCTCGGAATTCCTCACATTTGTTTTTTAAGAAAATTATAGATCCAAACACTTTTTGAGTTAGAAGAGACCTCACAGAACTCATCCTTGAGAAAGAATCCCCACTGTAGCACATCTAAAAATGAATTATTCATCCACTGCTGGAGAAAAAAACCTGCCTCCTTACCCTATTCCACTTTGGAATGCTGCTAATTATTAATGAGATTGTCCTTACATCAAGCCTAAATTTGCCAATTGACAACCCCCTCCCCCACATTAATCATAATATTGTTCTTTGGAGGCTAAAGAAAATATGTCTAAACCCTTTCCCACATGACAGCCCTTCAAATATTTGAACATAGTTTTCATGTTTCTGTGTTATAGTCCCATGGTTTCTCTTCTCAAATGGAACATTCCTCCCTCCATCTACCAATCCTCTAATAATAGGGAATCCCAAATTCCTTCTCTATTCTGGTTGTTCTCCTCTAGATGAAATTTTTTTGAAAGTATTCATAACTTTTAATTTTTAGAAACACAAATCCAAGTAACAAATTTAGTTCCTGTCCTCACAAAGTTTAAATATTAATTGTTTTTGTCCTTTGTTTCCAAAGGGGATTAATGCCATCATGGGGGTGATGTCTTGACTTGTCTGTGAATTGGATTTCAATGGGGAAGAGTTATGCAAAGTCAGTAGCCTTACTCCTTCTTCCAGAGTCATCTAAGTCCAGGGATAGGACAAAAGTCATGACCACTGGCAATGGCCCAAGATGCAATGGCATCTTTGATGTCTGACCAAACTTTGAGTGCTGCCTGCTTCAGCCATCTTAGTGACTGTTGGAACAAATTGTTCTCATCCTCTCATTTCTCTGAGGAGGAAATATTCATATGTTTGGGTTAGACATCCTCCTAATTCACTAATGGGTTTGAGGCCTGTCAGTTACCGTCAACCTGGTTTAGCCTATCTACCAAGACAGTTTTACTAGGATGTGTCCTTTATGCATGGTACAACTTCTTGGAGCCACAGGTGAGAGCTGAGTGATGTGCTAGACACCAAACTTAGATGAGCAGGCCTGAAAATGGCTCACAGCTCTTATATTAGAGATATAAGCCCTTCATTAATATCCCAACTAGTTGCCTCACTGGATAGAGAGCTGGGCCTGGATCCAGAAAGATCTGAGTTCAAATACAGCTTCAGATACTTATTTTCTGTTTGCTCTCATCCACTAGAGAAGGAAATGGCAAATTACTCCAGTATTTTTGCCAAAAACAAACAAACAGACAAAAAAACTGCAGACAGTACAGACCATAGGTTCATGAAGACTTGAACATGACTGATAAACCAAACAACAATACGATATCAATCATGTTATTTAAATTCTTATAGGAAGGTAGTGGCCAAAACTCCCAAGAGGGGTAATGTCCAAAAAATGCTCTCCTACTTATTAATGTTCTTGGTAAACTGTGGTGATCTGAAATGAACAAAAACTCCAAATGTTGTCTGATGAGAACAGAGTACAATGGGACTCTTGCCTCATTATTCCTGGAAGCTATGCCTCTCTTAATGTAGCCAAAGAGCACATTAACTTTTTTGGCTGCCATGTCCCACTGCTGACTCATATTAACTTGGAGTCCCCTAAAATTCTAGAACTGTCAAGATTTTTTAAAATATTCTCTCTAGTAACCAGTGCGGTAGCTATTCCTTCCAGCTTTATATCATCTGCAATTTTGATGAGCATACCATCCCTGCTTTTATCCAAGTCATTGATAAACATCTTGAATAACACAGAGACCAGCTTAGATCCCAGGAGCACTCCACTGAAGACATCCTTCTAAGCTGACATTAAACTATTTATGATCATTCTTTGATTCTGGAGATTTAACTAGTTTGAATCTATTGAATTGCAATTTTCTTCTCTCCATCTTTCTCCCAAATATGTGGGGAATATTTTGTCAAGTATTGCTAAAATATAGACTCTCTTTAATAGACTCTATCTATAGCATTTTTCTGATGAGGCCAATGAAAAGTCTGAGAGAAATTGTTTCTAGGTAGTCAATAATCAGTTTATCAATCATGCTAACAATAATCATCAAACTGAAGTCAACAGTTTCTCTCAGCAACCAAGACTCCCCCTAAAGAATACTGAATGTTAAAAGCCTCAAGGAGGTGTTCTTGAAGGTAGAAATCAACTCTGATTGGTTAATAATCAATGAGGGGTGGAATTATTAATGAGGAGATGAGTGGGAAAGTCTTTGGCCCCTCCTGCTGAGAATATGACCTAATCACAAGACTTAGCCACCTCCAGCAATATGGACAAACGAATCCATCTCTATCCAGAACGCTCTGGATGGACTTCCCTTTCATAAACTGAGTAACCCCAAATTCTAATGGAAGGTTCCAAGGAGAGTGGCTTATTTCCTAAAGGCAAGAACTTGCCTAGATTGGATTCTGTTTGTAATGCCTTCTAGTTGGGTGGGGTCCCACCCAAGACCTAGAAGTATATGCCCAGAGAATTTGGGCAATCTCATCTATCAGCAGTGTCCTTCAGAGACTAGCTGAATAACCTACAGGGGTTGGTTTCTGAATGAAGAAACAGAAGGAGAAAACCTTAAACCTAATTTAGTAATTGGTTATTTACATAAGAGAAAAATAATCATTTTTCTTGCTGATAGAACAGTTTAGTAATCCAATCCAAATGCAGTAAAAAAGAAAGGTTATTCTGACAAGGTCATTACTGTAGTCATGTTGGCTCTTTGTGATACCCTTTTCTGTATATTCACTAATTATTCTTTTCATTGCCACCTACTAGGTGATATTGTATTTACTATACATGTGTTATAAAGGTCACTATTAATTTCATACATTCCAGATGCACTTTTTTCTCTTCTTTGAAGAGAACACTATTGAACACTCATGCCATCTGACTTGATCGATAGATTGGTTGATTTTGCTCAACTTCTCTCCTCCTTTTTTAAAAATTGTTATAATGGATGATTCTCTAAGTAGGAAGGTACAGGGATACATTCTCCTATAAAAGCAACATGAAAAGAAAAAATAGCAATACAAAGTTTAAGGAAATTAAAAACAAAATTGTTAAATTGAACAGAAGACAAGTTATGGAATTTTTCCAAAAATTAAAGTGAAGTCAATAGATCATAGTTTGCTTAGTTTTTGCAGACTGTCCTCTTCCTTAAAAAAAAAAATGCAGTGTTTGCCCTTGTCTAGTCCTTTATAGTCATCTTCCATTCCGCATAATCTTTTGGACATCACTGGTGACTCAAGGAACATGTCCACTAGTTTTTTCAGTTAACTAAGAAATAGTTCACTTAGACTAGATGGCATATATTCATTAATAGCCTTTAAATGCTGTTGTGTGTGTGTGTGTGTGTGTGTGTGTGTGTGCATGTGTGTGTGTGTGTTTGCATGTATGGAAACCTTTCATTGGTGTGGGAGTGGTATTGTTCATTTGGTGAAGAAACTCTCCCACCCAACACAGATATAAAACGTATTCTGTGACTTACTCTAAGACAGTTGCCTCGGGATAATGAGAGGTCACAAGATGAATATGGACCAAAGCAAGGACACAGCCAATATTATGTCTCAGGGGTGTTCTTTGACTACTTCTTTACTTATATTATTTTATATTATTTTTATTACGCTGCTTCATAGCAGCATAGAATTATGGGACAGGGAGCCAGCCCTGGTGTCCAATCATGTGGATTCCAGTTCTTCCTGCAACATAAGTGACTACATAACCTCTCAGAAGTCCTGGACAGCTCTCTAAAGACTAGCTTATAGAAACCTTGTTGATCTGCATGGGGAAATGGAGTTTTTTTTCCTAAGAATTTCTTCTCACCCCTCCTAACAGACATATTTATTCTCTCCTTTCTGGGATAGAGATCGTTATTCCTATCCAAGAAAGCAAAATATCAGTTGAACCACTTATCAATTCCATTCATCCTGAGAAGTTGTCTTTGTCCATTTTCAATTCTCCTCATTCCCCCAATGAAGTTTAAAATAACAACAAAAACCAGAAAAAAAACAAACAACAATAAAAACCCAGTACCCTTTCTGCCTACTTTGTATTTTCTTAGTGAACTGAGGCAGCTCACTCTGAGCATTAGATCCTGTCATAATGTCATACCACACTGCTCTTTTTATCTGACCTTGCTACCATTTTCTGCCCATATCTTTAAAACAAACAAACAACTGAAATCAAGTTGGTGCCTGAAATCACTATGGATCCACAAGAGCCTTTACAGACAACTGTTTTTTCCTTCTCCCAAGAATGATTTATATACTTAGAATATCATTCTTGGGCATTTTCCATTTCTTTTAGGTCATCTTGCCCTGTAAAGTTTTAGTCCAAGGGATTCTATTTATCTTTCTTCAGAACACTGGAAAAGGTCAATTGAAAGAGCACTTAATTTCAATTTGAAGGACTTGGATTCAATTCTTGAATCTTACATCCATAGTATATGCCAGTGGGTAAGTCACCTACAGTCTATAAGTTTGTTTCCTCATATATAAAAGGGATTGGACTAAATAGCCTAAATTAAATCAAGCTCTTAATCTATGATACTCTGATTATATAAGATTGCTTTAGTTTATAGCTGCAAAGTTTTCTAATTATGTCCCACCATGTTTTTGACACACACATATATATATATATATATATATATGTTTTCTTCCCTTTCTTATCGTTTAAACTTTTGGGACCTTTTGATTAGATTTATAGCACTATTAGCAAACATTTTTTTATAATAATTTATTATTTTTTATTTTCAAATAAGAAGCATTTTTCTTTAATATAAAGCTCTCATACAGACTCATAGGGGTGAATGGCATGTTTTATCTTCAGTCTTTTGAGCTCATGGTTTATAATTGTGTTGATTAGAGTTCTAAAATTTTTCACAGTTGTATTTTTATATAAATTGTTCTCTCAATTCTCCTTATATAATTCTATATTATTTTATCTTCCCAGTTTCCTATAAAATTTTACATCGAATGATTTCTAATTGCACAATCATATTCAATTACAATAAATAAAGCACAATTTGTTTATATGCGTGTGTGCAGTTGTTCTTTTTACTAACCCTTGTTAGGTACAATCCATTCCTGACCAAGAATTGGTTATTATTATATTTTTCACATTTCTTTCTAAGTTTCTTCTGACAGTATTTTTTCTTCTTACATGAATCATAAAAGTGGGGATTTCAATTCAAATCCATTTTCAAAAGTTTGGCAAATTTTCAGTTATAGCTTGGATGCAAAGGAAACAACAGACATCTATCAATCTATTCTCATCAGGTTAACGAATAGTGGTTTCAATAATCCTGAGCGGGAAGCAGCCAGCTGTTATGACTGTTTTCTTCATTTTTTGATCCTTAGGAAATGCTCTCTTCATGTAGAATACTTTCTTATTCCTTAAGGGACAAATAGTTGAAGAGGAAGAGTTACCAAGTCAAATCAACTAGTATTTTTTAAGAACCTAGTACATATGCCACACATTATGCTAAGAGATTATGGTGTTTGTTTTGAGCTCCAAGTGTGCAATTATTATTGGGTTCCTTGTCTTTGTGACATCCAACTTCCTGAGACAGATCAAGTAAGCCCTGTCTTTTCAGTTGGCTACCATTATTAGTTATTATTCATACTCTTTTTATAATTGAATTGAAGCTGCTCTTATAATTTATAGGATTTAGAAGGGGTGGAAAACATCACTGTCTTTAATAAGCAAGAATTTGAAGATGTGATCCTCAAGTCTCTTCACTTTCTTGTGTAGGAGGCACACGATATACACTTTGAATATAGACAGTAGTCATCTGGCCCTGGCAGAGATACAAATGTCACAATTTCAATCTGAATTATTAATTTTTTTTTTTACATTGCAGAATTACATTGCATTCACATGCAACATTTTATTCAGGCATTCCTCATTTGGAGGAGGACATGTTCCTCTCTTCCTTCTTCTTGTTGTTGTTGTTTTAATAGAGAAAAAATAACCTTGGGCTAGTTAAGATAGTTTGTCTTGATACATAAAGGTCTGTCTCTCTATGACATTTACATATTTGTCGCTAAATTTTGAAATTGTGAAGTTTGACCATCATATTCACTGATGATTAGAGCTTGGGATTTTTTTTTGTTGGTGATCTGTGGTGGAGTTTATCTCTGTTTTCAATGCTTCTCAAAAAAAATTCTTTTACAGTACTCAAGCTTTGCATTTCGTCATGATTTTCTGGAAAGTCTATGCTTTTTACAGTGTTTTGCTTATTTGTGAACTAAATATAATCTGCTTTTATTGGTTTAGGATATGTGTCTTCTTCTCCCAATGCTATTAGATTTTTAAAAAATCATTTTACTTGGATGAAATTTTCTTCAAGGTGTTCCATATCTGCCATTTACTTTTCATTTTTTAAAATTTATTTATTTATTATCTTTTCAACATTCATTTCCACAAAATTTTGGGTTCCAAATTTTCTCCCCATTTCTCCCCTACCCCAACCCCCAAATACCAAGCATTCTAATTGCCCTTATCACCAATCTGCCTTCTCTTCTAACATCCCTCCCTTCCCTTATCCTCATCTTCTCTTTTGTCCTGTAAGGCAAGATAACTTTCTGTACCCCATTATCTGTATTTCTATTTCCTAGCTGCAAGAACAATACTCAACAGTTGTTCCTAAAACTTTGAGTTCCGACTTCTCCCCATCCCTCCCTCCCTACCCATTCCCTTTGGGAAGGCAGGCAATTCAATATAGGCCATATCTGTGTAGTTTTGCAAATGACTTCCATAATAGTTGTGTTGTATAGGACTGACTATAATTTACTCCATCCTATCCTGCCCCCCATAGCTTCTATTCTCTCTTTTGATCCCGTCCCTCCCCAAGAGTGTTGACTTCAAATTGCTCCCTCCTCCCACTGCCCTCCCTTCTATCATCCCCCCCACTCTGCAGATCCCCTTCTCCCCCACTTTCCTGTATTGTAAGATTGGTTTACATACCAAAATGAGTGTTCATTTTATTCTTTCCTTTAGTCGAATGTGATGAGAGTGAGCTTCATGTTTTTTCTCTCACTTCTGCTCTTTTTCCCTCCACTGAAAAGTCTTTTATTTGCCTCTTTTATGAGAGATAACCTGCCCCATTTCATTTCTCCCTTTCTCCTCCTAATATATTTCTCTCTCACCGCTTAATTTCATTTTTTAAAGATATGATCCCATCCTATTCAATTCACCCTGTGCTCTCTCTCTCTGTGTGTGTGTGTGTGTGTGTGTGTGTGTGTGTGTGTGTGTGTGTAATCCCACCAACTACCCAGATACTGAAAAAAGTTTTCAAGAGTTACAAATATTGTCTTTCCATGTAGGAATGTAAACAGTTCGACTTTAGTCAGTCCCTTATGATTTCTCTTTTCTCATTACCCTTTCATGCTTCTCTTGATTCTTGTGTTTGAAGGTCAAATTTTCTTTTCAGCTCTGATCTTTTCATCAAGAATGCTTGAAAGTCCTTGATTTCATTGAAAGACTATTTTTTCCCCTGAAGTATTATACTCAGTTTTGCTGGGTAGGTGGTTCTTGGTTTTAGTCCTATTCTTGACTTCTGGAATATCATATTCCATGCCCTTCTATCCCTAAATGTAGAAGCTGCTAGATCTTGTGTTATCCTGATTGTATTTCCACAATACTTAAATTGTTTCTTTCTAGCTGCTTGCAATATTTTCTCCTTGACCTGGGAGCTCTGGAATTTGGCCACAATGTTCCTAGGAGTTTCTCTTTTTGGATCTCTTTCAGGTGGTGATTGGTGGATTCCTTGAATACTTATTTTGCACTCTGGTTCTAGAATCTCAGGGCAGTTTTCCTTGATAATTTCATGAAAGATGATTTCTAGGCTCTTTTTTTGATCATGGCTTTCAGGTAGTCCCATAATTTTTAAATTGTCTCTCCTGGATCTATTTTCCAGGTCAGTTGTTTTTGCAGTGAGATATTTCACATTATCTTCCATGTTTTCATTTTTTTGGTTTTGTTTTGTGATTTCTTGGTTTCTCATAAAGTCATTAGCCTCCATCTGTTCCATTCTAATTTTGAAAGAACTATTTTCTTCAGTGAGCTTTTGAATCTCCTTTTCCATTTGGCTAATTCTGCTTTTGAAAGCATTCTTCTCCTCATTGGCTTTTTGAACCTCTTTTGCCAATTGAGTTAGCCTATTTTTCAAGGTGTCATTTTCTACAGCATTTTTTTGGGTCTCCTTCAGCAAGGTGTTGACCTGCTTGTCATGCTTTTCTTGCATCTCTCTCATTTCTCTTCCCAGTTTTTCCTCCACCTCTCTAACTTGATTTTCAAAATCCTTTTTGAGCTCTTCTATGGCCTGAACCCATTGAATATTTATTTTGGATGTTTGGGATACAGAAGCCTTGACTTTTATGTCTTTCTCCTGATGGTAAGCATTGTTCTTCCTCATCTGAAAGGATGGGAGGAGATATCTGTTCCCCCAGAAAGTATCCTTAAAAGTCTTATTTTTTTTTCCCTTTTTTGAGTATTTTCCCAACCAGTTACTTGATCTTTGGTCCTTTGTCAAGAGTAGGGTGTACTCTGGGGACCTGTAACATATCAGTTCCTCCAACGTGGCACAATCAAGTGTGTGCTGGTCTGGGCTCAGGGAAGGATTTTTGTGCACAGAATCTTAGCAGGGTTTCCTCTGCACAGGCACCTGACCTCCAGTTCTGCAAGCTAGCACTGGAGGGGTGGGATTCAGTCAAGCTGCAGGGGCAGGGCCTCCATTCAATGTGAGAGAAAGACCAGCTGCCTCAGGGCATCTACACAGGGCTGAGATAAGTCTCAGGTCTTCAGTGCCCCCAGGGGTTTTTACGATCCAGCTATGGTCTCAGGCTGCTGTAGGGGCTGCCCTGAGAACTCCTGCCACCTGCCCAATGTGAAGGCCCTTCTCCCTTCCTGGTCAGCTGAATAAACCCCAGTCACTGACCTTTGGTGCCTGTGGGTTGAGGGATCTGTGGACCCTCTGCTGCTGGGACTGGGGATTCCTCGACTGAAGATTCCCCCCAGAGGGCTGTTTACCAGCAGTGCTCCATGTGGCCAAGGCTGGGCTAGGCTCCTTGCTCTGCTCTATGTCTGGTGCAACTGATGTTTCCTGTGGGTCTTTCAGCTCACCCTGGGCTAAAAATCTTCTCCAGTCTGTTGTTCTCCACTTCTGCTGAACCAAAATTTGTTGAGAGTCCCTCTCTACAGGTGTTTTATGGGCTGTGTCTGGGCAGCCTCCATATGTGTGTCTTTCTACTCCTCCATGTTGGCTTTGCCCCCCTGCCATTTACTTTTTAATGCCCTCTGTTGTCTGGCAGAGATTTACTTTTATGTTATAAAGAACTATAATAAGGTCATGTTCCAAATTTCCTATTATTCTTCATACTGATAAGTTAAAAAATAATCAATAGTCAAAGAGTGAAATTGTGAAATACTTGCTGAATATAGGTCAACATTAAAAAATCTTGAAGTTTACACTGACCACAAGCTTAATCTAAAGAAGTGGTGTGTCATGGATGACAAAACAAAAACAAAAGAAAGTAATGATCATAATAATAGAAGTACAGTATCCATAAAAAGAAGAGAAAGTCCCAATGTATTCTGCAATGGTTAAGTCACATCTTGAGTGTTATATTCAGTTCCAGTTTCCATATTTTAAGAAGAACATAGACCAGCTGTAGGACATCTAGAGCTGGGTGACTGAGATGGAGAAGAGACTAGAAAACATCAAAAAATGAATAACTAAGAAATTGGGAGTGTTTATTCTTGAGAAAAGAATGTATGAGGTGGACATGGGAAATATCCTTAAATATTCAGAGAACTTTCCTCTGGATTACTGGCTAGACTTGTTTTGTGCCATTAATGCTATTTGGTAGGAGTTACAGAGAAGCAAAATAGGAGAAAAAAACATTTTAATATATTGAATCAGTACAAAAATTCCATATATTACATTACGAAGGGATGAGTTTCCTGCTAGTAGAAATATTTGAGCAGAGGCTCCATGACTATTATTCAATTCTACTGGCTAGCAGCATATCAAAAGTTATGGAGATTGTCATTCAAGGCTTGCTATATATTTATTACTCTTTTTTTTGGATAATAGGTAATAATCGTTAAGAAATCCAGTAATTAATTCTTGGCCTTTTAATTGATTCATCAGAATTCTCTGATTAGTATACAATGATATTTGACCTTGGATGATCAAGGTCAGTTATAAACCTGCACCAATCTATATGAAGTAAAAAATTTCCATGATCTTCACTGAATTTGCAGTTAATAATGATGTCTACTACCTAAGAAATATTCTGGAAAGTTGCTGTCCATACAATTAAAAAAAAATAAGATGGAGAAAATCAAAGGCAAAAAAGAAAAAGTTTGATATTGTTTTTGAACACTCAGAGTGGCATAAGCACTGATTTCTGATTCATGTGGACTAAGTGTAGCTCAGATACCTCATTTAGCTACCTGAACTATTCTTTCAGTCACAAGCTCAACAAAAAGAAGAAAAACAAACTCCAAAAAGGTAAGAGCCAAGAGGTGCTGGAATGTGACCAACATGGCTGTTATTAAAAAGTAATGCTTGTACAAATGAAATGTATGTAGATAGTGAATGACAATAGTGAGCATTTTCAGGAGAAGATGGATTACCCATCAATCAACCAATCAACAAGCATTTGTTTAATTCTTACTCTGTGACGGTCACTGTGATATGTTTTGGGACTACAAAGACAAGGCAAAAACGGTCCATGTTCTCAAAGAACTTATATTTTAATGGGGGATGCAAGAAATATGTAAACAAGGGAGGAAGACCGAGGTAAGACTTCCTTGCATAAGAAGGGATTTGAACTGAATACTGAAAGATGCCTGGAATTCTAAGAAATGGAGGTGAGGAAAGACAGAATAACAGAAAGGGAGAGGGGCACATTGCCAGAGCAAAGACTGACAGCATCATGTGAAAGAAATATCCAGTAGGCCAGTCTACCTGGATTGTAGATGGTGGAGGCTAGTAATACATAAGAAGGCTAGAAATGTTGGAAGGGATCAGGTTGTGAATAGCTATAAATGCCAGGTAGATGTTAATATTTTATCTTAGAGATAATAGGGATTCATTTCACTTACTGGGTATAGGCTGTGACATTGTCAGATCTCCACTTTAGGAAAATTATTTTGGCAACTGTGTGAAAGATGAACTGAAGTGGGGAGAGATTTGTTGTTAGGAGACCAAATATAAGGTAATAGCAATAGTCCAGGTAAGAGTTGACGATGAACTGGAGAAATGGCTATGTGAGAGGAGATAAAGGGACATGTTCTACAAATGCTAAAATGTATTTTTGCCTTTATTTGTATCTATAGCAATTAGTGTTGTGAAGAGATTATTTCCTAAGGATCAAAAAATGAAGAAAATAGTCATAATAGCTGGTTGCTTCCAGCTCAGGGTTATTGAAACCACTATTCATTAACCTGATATGAATAGAGTGATAGAGATCTGTTGTTTTCTTTGCATTCAAGTTATAACTGAAAATTTGCCAAACTTTTGAAAATTAATTTGAATTGACTGAAAGAAGAAACACTAAGATTTGTCAGTTCATTGGATATATGGGATGAGAATGAGGATTTGAAGAACATACTAACATTGCAAATTTGGGTGACTGGGAAGATGTTGGTGCTTTTGGCTATAATGGAATTCTATAAAGAGGAGTGGGTATTTTGTGTGTGCATTTGTGTGTGTGTGTGTGTGTGTGTGTGTGTGTGTGTGTAGTAATGTGTTCTCTTTTAGAAACACTGAGTCTGATATGTCTATAAGATATCCAATTCTAGATTCCCAAATGTCATTTGATGATATTAGACTAGTATTCAAGAGATTGGGGATGGATGCACAGACACATATACACACATGTATATGTGTGTGTACACATAATGTAATTGTATATGTATTTGGAAATTATATTTATGCATATATGCAGAAATTCTATATATAATATATACATACACACATTCATATATACATATCTATCTATCTGGAAATCAACAGCATGGAGATCATTGAATTCATGGTAGCTGATGTGAACAATGAGAGACAGAAAAAGACGAGAGAGAGAGAGGAGAATGTGTGTATGTGTGCATGTATGTAGAAAGAAGTAGGAAGGAATCAAGAAAGTATTTTGGGGAGCATCTAATGTTATTGGAATTGACATGAATTATGATCTAAGAAGCATGACAAGGGTCAATTAATTAGATCAGAGGAGAACCAAGAGAGAACACAATGTAGTGAAAACCCAGACAGAAGAAGAATGTGCAGGAAGGGAAAATAATTCAGTGTCAAATTATGCAGAGAGTCCAGAAAGAATGAAGCTTGAAATAATTTCATTATATTTTGTCGTTGTGGAAGCATTAGTACCTTTCTAGTGGTCAGTTTCAGTTGAATGACATCCTATGTTGGGCTAGAGAAAGTTAGGAGATAGTGAGAAGAGGCACTGTTTTGTTGTTGTTCAGCCAGTCAGCTGTGTCCAACTTTTCATGATTCCTTGGACCAATGTCCATGGGTTTTTTTTGATAAAGATACTTGTGTGGTTTGCCATTTCCTTCTCTCATGGATCCAATGGATCCTTTTGTCAGGCAATCAGAGGTTAAGTGATTTGTCTATAGTCATCCAGCTAGACAGTATGTGAGGCTGGATTTGACCTCAGATCTTCCCGACTCCAGGCCCAGTGCTCTGTTCACCAAGACACCAGCTATCTGGAAGAAGCTCTTAGTGCAGTCATTTTTTTCCCCAAGGAGTTTATCTGAGAAGAAATATAGAATGATAGTTAAAGGGGATGGTAGGACATAGTGATAGCTTTTAGAGGAGAAGGTGATTCAGAAGTGCTTGAATGTTGAATTCTAAGAGTACTTACTAAATACGTGAAGGTCATCTTGAAGAATAATTTCCAGTGTGGTATTCCATGGAATTGTCCTGGCTTTGTGTTTCTTAACATTTTTATTAATAACTTGAATTAACACATGATCAATAAATTTCAAATTAAACTAAAAGTCAGGAGGTAGTTAATATGTTGGATAATAATGAAGTTGTGAAAATTTCTCATCAGGATACAATCTAGTAAGTTGAAATGTAAGATATATATACATATATGTATATATATATGGAAATACATATATATGTATATATACATATGCACACATATATACACACATATACGCATATGTATACACACATATACACACACAGGTGTGTGTGTGTTAAGTCTTATACTGGGATTAAAAACTAAACTTTACAGATATGAGATGGGGGAAGTATGTCTAAACAATTCTTCATGTATAAAATAATCTTAGATTTTATCAAGCTTAATAAGAGTCAACAGTTCGTCATGATAGTCACACAAGCTACTGTAATCTTGTGCTTTATTAAGAAAAGCATAGTATCCAGAATGAGGAAGGTGCCAGCCCCATGGCCCTCTGCCCAGGTCTGTACACATCTGAGGAGATTTGTCAGTTTGGTGAGTCACATTTTATAAAAGATGCTGACAGGCTACAAAGAAAAATGGCAAATGACCTTCAATGTGAGTATGTAGAAGAGAAAATCATCCAATGTATACTTATGAGATAAGGTTGGTGAGATATTTGATATAACTCCAAAATTATATTCAATTGTCATTATGCAGCCATAAACCACTTGGCATCCAGGAAAACTTAATGGTAGATAAAAATAGCTTTATAGGGATCAGGGTTTACCATCCAATCTTCACCTTGGGCAATTAGCCCAACAACGTCCCATTGAGGCTTTACAACAGTGTGGTGGGTCTTTGATTAGATGGAACTAATAACATTGTGAAATAGTTGAAGAAATTTTATAATGATGGCTCTATGATATTCCTCAGATGCATAAACAGAATGTGTTGTTATGACCAAGAATACCTTCAGGATAAAAAAAAAAGCCTCCTCTTGTCTTTGGATAATAAATCATCCTACATTTTACCACGAATGTTTGTAGTCTACTCAGAGAGGATGCACCAGAGACTTTTAAAAAATAAGAGAAATATAATTTAAATGATAAGGAGGTAGAAGAGCATGTAGGGACAGACAAGAAAAATGAGATGCAAATCTGAAAAGATGAAGATTAAGAGAATCTATCAGATCCGTAGAACACAGAACATGGATTTTAAAATTCTAGAACACTCCACTTGTGGGCAATTTGATATGCTTGAAAGTGGTATCAGCACAAAACATATATCAAAGTAAAAGAAATATAAGGTAAAGTAATATAAGTTACAGAATGATCCATATTAGTCCAAAGATGACGGTTCCCACCCTGGGTTACCCAGGAAACATGGTTTCTTCGTGGTTTCTCTGCAAAGATGACATCATAAAGGGCATCTCTCACAGAGATGCCAAATACCCTGTGGGTACCAACGTCAGAGACATGATGGTTGGATCCCTGGTCTAATCAGATATGACATTTTATATATTTTTAAATCCTTAAATAAAATTTTCTGTCAGTTTCATAATTTCTGAATAGGAAGGACAATTATAACATCTAATACCTGAAGCTAGAGTTGTTCCTTTTATTCTGAATAATGGGATCCTGCTGACAGCTGGCATTGTGGCAACCATTGTGACTTCTGCCCTGCCCTTGGCTAACTCCAAAACTCTTGACTTCTTGGTCTCTTTTCCCATGGTGACTACCTTTCTATCTTGCCATTCGTGTTCACCAAGCTATTGACTCTTTTCTTATGAATGCTTACAAATGCAATGGGTCACAATAGTATAAATTTTGCTGAGGAGGAAAACACTGAGATAGTGAAACAAACTATTCATGCTGGACTTATTTCCCTACTTTGATCCCAGACCATAAAATATCCATTTAAAAATACATTTCATAGTATAATGTCCAATGTTTTTCTTATGTGAGTATAATGTTATCTTGAAGAGTGACTTGCCATACAGATAGCATATGCCAGACATGGTAATTGGACCAGATTGTCCTGGTTCCAAAGCAAGACATCTATCTAGTGACGACACCTTGTTGACACTCACTTCTAGGTTATTTTTTTGTTTTAACAAGATTTACGATTTCATTGGTGCAACTTCTACAGAGAAAAGATTTTCTAAAACTAATGAAAAACACATACCTCTCTGCAACTATGCCCTGGAGGCACTAAGAGATTTAGTGAGTCACTCATGGTCATATACATGCATGTATTTCATGTCCAGGGCAGTACTTGAATGCAGTACTAGGTAGACTCCTAGGCTACCCATTTCTCTACTACATCATATTAGTTGAGAAGGCAAACAACCACTTTTTTCCCCTCTAAAATATAAAAATGCTTATAAGATCCAGAGCTGGAATGGACCTTACTGGTCATCTTATCATCTTCTCATATTACATTTGAGAAAAGTGAGACTCAGAGGGCTAAGTGACCTTGCTCAAGGTCACATGACAGTGAGCATCAGAGGAGTAATTTGATTCCAGGTCCTCTCACTCCAAAGGTGTTGTCTTTTTCATTCTGCTGAAGTCTTTTGTTTGTTTGTGCTTGAATTAATCCAATTTGCCAATTCAGTTTTCCTGTGAATAGTTAACCAACTCCTCAAGGAATGATGGAGTTGGCTCTGGTCTTCAGACTGTTATTTAGTACACCAGTGACATAAATCCTGCCGCCCATAAATGTCATGACATTTTATCTGAGGATCTCCCTTTAGGGAATAAGCATTGAAATAGACTTTTGATGAAACAGTTTTAAGGTTGTTTCTAGAGTCTGGATTATACTCGTGGTCATATTTGTTTTTGTTGCTTCCCATAATCCTAAATTACTCTTCTCTCTCCGCACACTCTGTCTAGGATAGTTCAGGTATTTTCATGACTTTAAATGCTGCCTTCATATTTTGGCCTGCATTTATATCCTGTCCCTCTTTTCTCTAAACTGTGTCTTCTCTTCAACTTTCCTGTCTATGTTGGCATCATTATCTTCTAATTAACCTTGACTTGAAATTTTTATGTCAATTTTAATTCTTCCCTTCCTTATCCCCACCTATCTATCTATCTATCTATCTATCTATCTATCTATCTATCTATCAACATAGATATAGATATACACACATATATGTATATATGTATACATATTTATGCACATATGCATAGGTAAGTATAGGTATATAAAAACATACATGTATATACACAAACAAATATGTGTATATATAAGCATATATGTATATACATAAGCATATATGTATATATATGTATACACACAATATACACACACACACACATACAATATCCAAGTCAGAAAAGCAAAATCCAAATAAAAAAATCCAGTTACATTTTCCTTCAAATATTTTCTCTTATTCATATCATCTTCTTCACTGATATTTTAACTACTCTCTTCTCATGATAGGATTACAGTAGTAGCGTTTTCACTGGACTTTGTGCCTCCAGTCTTCCCCCATTTCAGTATGTCCTGCATAACATTGCTAGAATAAGCATTGTTGAACTCAATTTTCATCATGTCATTGAACTACTCAAAATCCCCAATACCTTCCACTTTTTAAAAAGCTGTATTAAGTTTAAAGTTCTCTGTCCAAGGTTCTCCTTAACTTTGTTCCAACTCTTCTCTCCTGTGTTATTTCTCAGTATTTCAGAACTCAAGCACTCAGTTTTAGTCAGACCAGTTATCACTATCCCAGGAATCTGGAAAACTCATTCCTGCCTCTGAGATTTCATAAGAAGCAGATTTGCTCAATTGTTTCAATTATGTCCCATCCCCATTTGGGGTTTTCTTGGCACAAATACTGGAGTGCTTTGTTATTTCCTTCTCCCATGCATTTTACAAATGAGGAAATTGAGACAAACCCCTGTTTAAGGGACTTAAGGGACTTGCCCAGAGTCACTCAGCCAGTAAGTGTCTGAGAGCAGATTTGAACTCAGGAGCATGAGTCTTCCTGGCTCCAGACCTGGTGCTCTGTGCACTATGATGCCACCTAGCTGCCCCAGAGAGATAGACAGTTGTAGTAAAGAAAATATTGTATTTGGAATTCAAATCTTGCCTTGAGCACTTACCACTTCGTTAAGAACCTCAGTTTCTTAATTCAGTTTCTCAGTCAAGTGAGAATCACAACTTCTGTAGTACTGTCTTTACAGGGTTTCTCTAAAGGAGGAAATGAAAAACTACATGTAAAATGTATTGCAAACACGAAACGTGTTGCATTCTTTCCTGTTAGTCCCTTCATTTAGAATGTTCTTCCTCTTCATGCTACCTAGTCAATGATGCCCATCTCAAGTTTTGGCTTCTACGCGGAGCTTTTCCTGACTATTCTAGCTCTCATTTATTTTCTACTCTTTTAAATTATAATTGAATTTTTAAATAAATAATTTTTAAGTTATAGTTTAATATATAGTATAATCACATGATGTGGTCTCTAATTATATACGTTACTAAAGTTTTTTAATGTGCTTATCTTGTTTCTGCAACTAAATTATAAGAAAGACAACTTGTCAGAGTGGACTGAATGTTGGATTTGGAGTCAGAGGTACTGAGTTCATATTCTATCTCTTATCCTTAGTGTACCAAAGAAGTCAAAACCTCTCTGGACCTCAGTTTTCTCAGTTGCAAAATGAGATTGGACCAGATATCCTCTAAAACTTGTCCAATATTAGCCTATGAGCATCTTGAAGTCAAAAACAACATCCTATTCTTTTGTATTCTAACCATCTAATGAAATGCTGAGCACATAGTAGGTGTTGAAGATATGTTTAATGATTGATTTATCATAATCAGTCTTTGAGTCTCCAGTGGGATCTTGATTCATTTTGTATAGCTGGAGTAGAGTGTAGTTTAGGGTGGTATAACAAGAGAATTAATAGTATGCTCACCCGCTAGGTCTAATCAGAGCATTTCTACCCAGGCAGTACAAGGCTTACTCAGACATTTGGTGTATTTTCTGTGTTATCACTCTTAAGATTTTAGGGCTTTGTACAGTTAACAGAATTGCCATACCAATGTTTTATATATTTTTATGACTCATACATCACATATTTGTCCTTTCTGTTTTATCAGAGAACAAGCTGTGAGTGTTTTGTACATTGTTTCAGTCAAAGAGATCAGAGGAAAAATATAGCTGAAAATGCAGCACCATTTCCTCAATTATGTCCACATAATAAATAGCACTTGGCAATCCAGTAGTTCCACATGGTACATGTATAGTGCTATCTCTCAGACATCCCACCACTGGGACAGTAGTTTCATGGATCTGCCAGCCTTACAAATTAGTTTCAGAAAGATTTGTTTTCAATAGTCGAGTTTAAAAACATTCTAAATTACATTTAGTATAGTTTGTTTAGAGCTTTTTTCTTGCCTATCTTCTTGTGTTGCAGCTTAATTTTTCACTGTCTCATTTTAATTTCTCTCTTTTCCAGATTCCAACCTCTTGTTCATTATTCTTTGTCTTCTCCCTCTTCCTAGCTTTTCTTCTCGCAGCTGGGCTTTGGGATGAAGGGGTGGAAGCAGCTGCTGGACCAGAATTTTAAAATTATTCACTGATATGATTTTCTTGAGGTAAAACACCCTTTTAAAAGTATTACTCAACAATTAAAATGTTTCTATTGTCCTCAAACTTTGGGTCAATTTCTGCCAAAGATATGCTTTCCAATTGTTTACGTTGGTTCTGTTCCCTTCCTATTATGTATCCCTTGATTTGTTCCTCTGTTAGCGTGTTCTGTGGCGCTTTGGTGTCCTCCTCATTTCCTCTTCATATCTCATCTGAAACGCTGACTCTTCCCTTTTGGGGGCTTTCGTTGATACTTTCCTTTCCTTCACAAAATTCAGGTATGCTTTGCACTTCTTTGCTCTTAAACTTTAAAGGGCAAATTTTCAGAGCATAAGGGGGGAGTTTTGAGCAAACCATTAATTGTCTGAATACTTGCCCACCTTCCCTGCCTTTGAAGGCCATGACTAGTCAAATGTGCTCCAATGGGAAGCATGGCTGACCTCAGTGGGGACAAGGACTGGGGGGGCGGCACGAAATTGTGCCCAAAAGAAAGTGAGGAACCTTTTAAATATCTGGCCCTGACTGTTCTACATTGAAGTGTCTCTTAATCTTTAAGCAGTTATACCAGACTTTTGCCAAGTACCACTTTAGCAGTAGGATTCAATAGAGGCATAGACTTTTTAAGCACATAGTTCTCACAAGTGCACTGAAAACTTGCCTTTTTCATAGTGACTATTTTATCTTCAGCTGTACAGCTATATGTTTTGTCACTCTGTTCAATTCTGTTGATTTTTACCATTCAAAAGAACTAGGGACATCTAGGCTAAGTTGCCTCTACCTCTCACTCATTTTAAAATTACTTTTCATTGCAAATGGCTTTCTTTTTATTATGCAGATTATGATAGATTGATTATGGGATGGAAGGGGATCTGATGAGACTCCAACACTTTCAACATTTTTCTTCTTCCAGTGATTGCTAATAAAATGTAGGCAACAAATGATCCAACTGATTTTCATGTCTGGAGTACTCAATGCTACATGTAACATCTGGATTCTAGACATTGACCAAAAACTAAAGCCCATCATTCATCATTTGGTTATTATTTGATAGCTGAGTTTAAGCTTGACCCAGTAAGAATGAGTCATATAAGTAAGACCTATAGGAGATTATCAGGAGTTAATGTAAGACACATTTCAGGTCACTAGCCTTTGGCTAACCTTTAAAACATCCACATCGTACTTAAGTTTCAGAGGAAAAGGTGAAAAATGATATTTTCTTAACAATTAGTATTATTTAACATTTTAAAAGGCTTGTTTATCAAAGATTCTGGACTTTATGGGGACTGGCTCTGTGTCCAGGGACAAATAGAGAAAAACAATTCCCTGTCCCACAATTTTCTGTGCTTCTACCCCTTAAATTAATCACAACACTATTGAGTTTAAAGATTACCTAATTGAAGCCCTTTCTTTTCCTTTGGCTCCCATTCTATGCTGAGTAGTGATTAAATGAGAATATTTTTTCACTTCAGATTTTCCCATTAACAATTCTATGAAGCCTCCCTCCATTCCTCATTGAAATGGGCTTCAGTTCTGCATACCCTCTGAGCTAACAACATCACTATTAGGTCTGTATTCCAAAGAGATCAAAGGAAAAGCAAAAAGGAACTATATATATACAAAAATATTTATAGCACCTCTTTTTGTGGTGGCAAAGAACTGGAAATTGAGAGAATGCACATAGATTGAGGAGTGGTTAACAAGCTGTCATATATGATCATGATAGAATATTATTTCCTATAGAAAATGACAAACAGAATGTTTTCAGAAAAAAACCTGAGAAGATTTACATGAACTGATGCAGAGTGAGGTGAACAGAACAAGGAGAACATTGTAACAGCAATTAACACAGCAATTTTGCACAATGCTCAGCCACAAGTGATTTGGTTATTCTGATCAATACAACCATTTAAAACAATTCTGAATGACATGATGAAAAATGCTGTCCACTTCCAGAGAGAGAACTGACAGACTCTGAATGCAGATTGAAGCATACTTCTTCCATTTTCTTTATTTTTCTTGCTTTTTTGCAACATAGCTAATATGGAAATATTTTGCATAATTTCATATGTATAATTGATATCACATTGCTTGCCTTCTCAATAGATGGGGGAGAGGCAGAAGGAAGGGAGAAAGTTCAGAACTCAAAATTTAAAAATAAGTAAATGCTAAAAATTAATAAAAGATGTATTTTCAAAAAGAAATGAGCTTCAGTTACATTGAAATCCATTCAGTTTCTACAACTGAGAAAGGGATGAGTTTAGGTAAATCAGTTCAGTAAGGTAGCATTTTACCACATGAGGAAGCAAAGTGCTCAGCTATTTTCTAACACTTAACAACTTGTTTGCCTGAAGTGACCTTAGAGATCTGCAGTTTTCCAGTCATTGAGCCTTGGACTTAGTGGAACCACACAATAATTATCTTATGTAATCTATATGCAGATTGACATAGAAGTGAACTTACTTTCTGAAGAAACACCAAATAATGTCTTTTTTTTCAAATATTTATAGGAGCAGTCATGATAAAAAAAATATGCATTCATTTCAAAATGTTAATGCATCAACACTAGGTTTTGTTTGTTTTTGCTAATGAATTTTCTCATTTAATAGATGGAAGTAGCAAAAGACTACTCATGTAGGGGTGCAAAGGGAAGCTAGGTAGTGCAGTGCATAGAGTACAGTACCTGGAGTCAAGAAGACCTGAGTTCAAATCTGGCCTCAGATATTTACTAGCTATGTGACTCTGGACAAGTCACTTAACCGTATTTGCCTCAACTTCCTCATCTGTAAAATTAGAAGGAACTGGCAGTATCTTTGCCAAGAAAACTCCAAATGGAGTCATGAAGAGCCAGACACAACTGAATAACATCTACAAAGGATATGAAAAGATTTTTCATGTTAGAAAAAGGACTTTATTCTCAGAAAGACTGAGAGTCACGGATCTACTGCTAGTACTCCCATTTTGTAGACAAGGAGTAACTTGCCCACTCATGGGGTTACTAGTAAGTAAAAGAGTTGAAAATTCCAAGTCTTCTGATTCTAAGACCTGTGCACTTTATGTTATGCTTTCTTTTCCCCTTATGATGCAAAAACACTTTATGTTATGCTTTCTTTTCCCCTTATGATGCAAAAACAGACAAGGGGTCAACACATCTCTCAGTCAACTAAGAGTAAGAGAAAAGAAGGAACTTATCCTCTCTTTAATCTTAGGAAATATCTTGGTAACTACGTTGACACTAGGCCAGTATTTACTTGGTTTTTAAAAGCTCAGTGTATCTCAGAGGCCCTTGACTATCAGGATAAAAAGAGCTAGCTTTACTCGAATGAAGTTGGCTACCCTGTAAATTACCACTGGTTTTTAATTTCACTCTTCACAAGTGATCTTACTCAGAAGACTCATCATGCTATTTCACATAAAGCTACATTGAATGTGCCAACACCTAGATCTCGCTTTTTCCCATTATATATTCTTGAGTGTTTAACAGCTGGGCATTTTGAAAAACATATTGACACAGAGAAAAATAATTGAGAAAAGACTTTTTATTTGGCCTATTTGACTAGTACTTTTGGTCCTAATCCAAGAGGGGTGTGATTATGCAGGACTGTTTAAAGAGATGCTTCTTAGTTTCTGTAAAAATTAAGCTAGAGAGCACTGTGGTTTTTTGTTTGTTTTTTACCATAAAATAATTTAATTTATTGATAGCACAAGAAACATTTTTGTTCTAAATTTTTATATTAACTTTTATAATGTGGGACCAACATTATTGAATATACTTTGTTATTTAATTGTAATTAATTAATTTTTGGTTTTCAACATTCATTTCCACAAGATTTTGAGTTCCAAATTTCCCCCCACATCTATCCTTTGAGATGGCATGCATTCTGATTACCCCGTTGTCCCCCTATCTACTCTCTTTTTTATCATTCCCCTTTTTGTAATGATAATTTAAATAAGATCTTTCCCATTAATTAATAAGCCCATGTAACCTTCCTGGGTCAGTCACATGAAACTCTGAGTCACATGGAGCCTGTGGCGGAACTTGCTGAAACGGTGGAACAAGAAGAGGAGGAACAGGAAGAGTACAATGGGAAGAGGTGGAGCTAGGGCAGAGCTGAGAGGAAATTGGTCAGACTACTTGGAGCTGGGAAGGACAGAGGAAGCAGGCAGTTAGGTGCGTGAGTGTTTGTTTTTGTCGAAAGGCTTGATAATGTGTATAGACTTCTCGGTAACTATGATGGATTTCTTTGTTGCTATGATGGATTTGGCTTTCTGGAATCTGAATAAATGTTTTTCTTCTCTCTTCTTTGTGGAGAGTCTTTTATACTTTACAATTCAGGACTATGCCAGCATATTCATAATCACTGTCATTGCTGTGAATATTGCCTTGGTAATACACTCTTTTATACCTTTCCCCTTTATTTCCTTGAAGGGCAAGATAGAATTCTATATACCATTACCTATATATCTTATTTTCCAGTTGCATGTAAAAATAATTTTTTTAACATTTGTTTTTAAAACTTTGAGTTTCAAATTCTCTCCCTTCTTCCCTCCCCACCCACCCTTATTGAGAAGGCAAACAATTCTATGGAGGTTATACAGGTATGGTTATGCAAAACATTTCCATAATGCTCAGGTTGGGAAATACTACCTGTATTTCCCTCAGTTCTATCTTGCCCCCCCCCCCCAGTTATTCTGTTTTCTTCTTTGACACTTATCAAAAGTGTTTGCTTCTGACTACTCCCTCCAATCAGTTCTTCTTTCTGTCATCCCCCTATCTTATCCCCTTCTCGCATACTTTTTTGTAGGGTAAGATACCAAATTGAGTGTGTATGTTATTCTCTCCTTAAGCCATATTCGATGAGAGTAAGATTCCCTCATTCCTTCTCTCCTCCTCCCTACCTTTCCATTGTGAAATCTTTTTCTTGCCTCTTTTACGTGAGATAATTTACCCCATTGTATTTCTCCCTTTCTCTTTCTCCCAAGTATTCCTCTATTTCTCCTTAATTTTATTTTTAGATATCATCCCTTCATCTTCAACTCTCCCTGTGCCCTCTGTCTGTAAATCCATTCATCCATCTATTCATCATCTATCCACCTATCTCTCTATCTCTCTTTCTCTCTCTCTCTCTCTCTCTCTCTCTTCTATCTACCTACCTATTTCCTCCAACTACCTGAATACTGAGAAAGGTCTCATGAATTAGAAATATCATCTTTCCATGTAAGAATATAAACAGTTAAACTTTAATAAGTCTCTGATGCTTTTGTCTTTCCTATTTACCTTTTCATGCTTCTCTTGATTCTTTTATTTCAAAGTCAGATTTTCTATTTAGCTCTGATCTTTTCATCTAATTCAATCTAATTCATTGAATAACCATTTTTCCCCCATAATGATTATACTGTTTTGCTGAGTAAATGATTCTTGGTTTTAATCCTAGCTCCTCTGACCTCTGGAATATCATATTCGAAACCCTTCTGTCCCTTAATGTAGATGCTGCTAGATCTTGTGTTATCCAGATTGTATTCCCATGATACTTAAATTGTTTCTTTCTGACTGATGGCTATATTTTCTCCTCGACCTGGGAACTCTGGAATTTGGCTACAATATTCCTAGGACTTTCTCTTTTGGGATCTCTTTTCAGAGGTGATCAGTGGATTTTTTCCATTTCTATTTTACCCTTCTGTTTCTAGAATATCAGGGCAGTTTCCTTTGATAATTTCTTTCTTTTTAAAAATTATTTATTTTTAGTTTCTAACATTCATTTCCCCAGGATTTTGAGTTCCAAAGTTTCTCCCCATCTCTCTCCTCCCCCTACCCAAGAAACCTTGCATTCTGATTACCCTTTTCCCCAATCTACTCTCCCTTCTATCACACCCATCCCTTCCCTTATCCTCATCTCCTTTATTTTCTTGTAGGGCAAAGTAGATTTCTATACTCCATTACCTGTATTTCTTATTTCCCAGTTGCATGTAAAAACAATTTTTAACATTTGTTTTTAAATACTCTGAGTTCCAACTTCTCTCTCTTCCTCCCTCCCCATCCATCCTCACTGAGAAGGCAAGCAGTTCAATATAGGTTATACATGTATAATTATGCAAAAGCTTTCCATAAAAGTCATGTTGACCTCCACTTATTCTATTCCCTGTTTTGACCTTGGCCCTCCCCCAAAGTGTTTACTTCTAATTATCCCTTCATCCCATTTACCCTCCTTCGATCCTTGGTCTTGGAACTCTATAATTTGGCTACAATATTTCCAGGAGTTTTTCTTTTTGGGTTGCTTTCAGGAGGTGATCAGTGGATTCTTTCAATGTTTATTTTGCCCTCTGGTTCTAGAATATCAGGGCAGTTTTCCTGATAATTTCATGAAACATGATGTCTAGGCTCTTTCTTTGATTATGGCTTTTAGGTAGTCCCATAATTTTTAAATTGTCTCTCCTAGATCTCTTTTCTAGGTCAGTTGTTTTTCCAGTGAGATATTTCACATTGTCTTCTATTTTTTCATTCCATTGGTTTTCTTTCATAATTTCTTGATTTTTCATAAAGTCAGTAGCTTCCATCTGCTTCATTCTAATCTTTAAGGAATTATTTTCTTCAGTGAGCTTTTGGACCTCCTTTTCCATCTGGATAATTCTGCTTTTTAGGGCATTGTTCTCCTCATTGGCTTTTTGAATGTCTTTTGCCATTTGAGTTAATCTATTTTTTACAGTGTTACTTTCTTCATCATTTTTTGGGGTCTTTTTTAGTAAGCAGTTGATTAGTTTTTCATGATTTTCTTGCATCACTCTCATTTCTCTTCCCAATTTCTGCTCTACTTCTCTTACTTGGTTTTCAAAATCATGTTTGAACTCTTGCATGGCCTGAGACTAATTCATATTTTTCTTGTAGGTTTTGGAGGGAGGAGCTTTGACTTTGTTTTCTTATGTTTGCATGTTTTAGTCTTCCTTGTCACCAAAGTAAAATTCTATAGTCTGATTCTTTCTCTGGTTTTGCTCATTTCCCCAGCCATTTACTTGACTTCTGAGCTCTTTGTCAAGGGTAGTTCTCTGCTTCCAGTGGAAGTGGATGGTATACTGCTAGCCTTTTGATCTCTCCACAATGTGTGGGCCTAGACCTCCAGAAACAGTGGCTGCAACTGCCCATGCTACTTCTGTGGTTGCTGCGGGTTCCTCCACCCCCTCCCCTCTCAGCTGCCCTCTGGCTGGACTACTCTACTCTCCTGCACTGGTCCCACAGGCTTTTCCCACTGACTTTCCAATTTATTGTCAGCATTTTGGCATCTTGAAGTCTGGAAACCACCACAGGTGTGAGAGATTCAGTCTCCCCAAAGCCTGCTGAGGTCTTGTCTGTGCCAGCATGGTCCATGCTGGATTGCGCTCTGCTCCCAGTGTGGTGCGATAGACACTTCCCTGTGACCTTCCAGGCTGTCTTTGGCTGGAGATTTGTTTCACTCTGTCATTCTGTGGGTTAGGCAGCTTCCGAATTTGTTTAGAGTCATTTTTTACAGATATTTGCCTGAGCTTGGGGGCAGTGCTGTAAAAAGTCCATGCTCCACCATCTTTCCCTTGATAATTTCTTGAAAGATGATGTCTAGGTTCTTTTTTGATTATGACTTTCAGTAGTCCAATAAATTTTAAATTCTCTCTCCTGGATGTATTTTCCAGGTCAGTGGTTTTTCCAATGAGATATTTCACATTATCTTCTATTTTTTTATTCTTTTGATTCTATTTTATAATTTCTTCATTTCTCATAAAATCATTAGCTTCCATTTGCTCCATTCTAATTTTGAAGGAATTATTTTCTTCAGTGAGCTTTTGTACCTTCTTTTCCATTTGGTCAGTTTTGCTTTTTAAGGCATTCTTCTCCTCACTTACTTTTTGGACTTCATCATTCAGGTTATTCTATTTTTTAAGGTGTTAATTTCTTTGTACTTTTTTGGGTCTCCTTTAGCAAGGTCTTGACTTGATTTTCATGATTTTCTTGCATCATTTTGTCTTCCCAATTTTTCCTCTACTTCTCTTACTTGATTTTCAAAATCCTTTTTGAGTTCTTCTATGGCCTGGGACCAATTCATATTTTTCTTGGAGGCTTTTGATGTAGGAGCTTTGATTTTTGTTGTTTTCTTCTGCTTGTATATTTCGGTATTCTTTGTCATAAAAGTAAAATTCTATAGTCTGTGTTCTTTTATGATATTTACTCATCTTTTTAGTAAAATACTTGACTTTCTAGTTCTTTGTCAAGGTAAGACTTTGCTTCCAGTGGAAGTGGGTGTGGGTGTGAGTGTACTGTCCTAGATTTCAGGGATTTTTTATCAGCCACTCGATCCTCCACTACCTGTGGGCCCAGAGCTCCAGAAGCAACCTCTGATGTTGTTGTTGCTGTCACTGCCACCAGTGGCCATCATTGCCACCACCTCTACCACCTTCACCTTGGGCCTGGGGTCGGACCTGGTTAGATCATGTGCTTCTCTTTCAGCTAGGTCCAAGAATTTTCCCTCTGACCTTTTTGGCATTTGTCTGTTGAGAAGTCTAGAAACTTCAAAAACAGTCAATGATTCAGTCCCCTGAGACCTGCTGTAGCCTGTCTGTGCTGATGTGGCCCATGCTAGACTGCACTTTTTTCCCTGACTGGGATACACCCTTCCTGTTGACTTTCTAGGTTGTCTTGGGTTTGGGATTTGTTTCACTCTGTAATTTTGTTGGTTCTGTAGCTCTAGAATTTGCTTAGAGTCACATTTCACAGGTATTTGGAGGGCTTTGGGGGAGAACTCAGGGAAGTCCCTGCTTTTACTCCATCATCTTGGCTCTGCCCCCTCAAGCAGTGTTTTTTCAAGGACATATGACCTCAGAGTTTAGCATCATCTACTTCATAGGTTTTGCTAATTTACATTGGTTGTCATTTTAATGGAGGCCTTAGATACAATCCCAGACAAATATATCATCTATCTATTTGGGAGCTGGCCAATGACATTAGCATGATTGCCAGTTTGATTTTTCTTTTCTTTTTTTTATACTAGTTTTGTGGAATAAGACTTATAGTGAAACTTCACATTACCCATTATTAATGGGTAAATCTAAAGTAAAAAATAGTCTCCTTCAATCACTGTTCAATATAAGATAGGAACCATATGAATTGAAAGGGTTTCAATTAGGTAAAGTTTAAGGTCAATAATTCTGTACTAGACAAAGTGATGAAAGAAATCTGTAAGACAGGAAATTATCTGATCTCTCTGTCCCTTAACACACTATCACTATAATGCCCAGGCCTTTTGATAAGTGGACCTTTCAAATCTTAAATATTGATTGTTAAGGAGAATATCATATTTAGATTTTTCCTCTGGGATCTATCTCTATCTGTCTGTCCTTCTGTCATCTATCCCATTTATATATGTGTACATACATACATATATATATATTATATATATGTTTGTATATACAAAATTTTCTCTGGAGGTATTGTTTGATATGTCAGAAACTTCTAAAGCTTCAACCACAAATATTCTCTTAACTATATCTCAAAAATACTTTGTCCTATTATGAGCATTGCTTATAATGGTGTTGTGTTTTTCTTTAAGTGAAGTTGCCATAGTTTAAAGCATTAGAGAATATTTCATTATAACTTGATCACAAAGAGAGCTATAATGGATGATTCAGGCTTCTGGTTTAAGCAGTAACCTCCAATCAGAGGCAATGGGCCTCTGGGGCAGAGATTCTAGACTACTATGAGACTGCTTCTAGTTAGGCTGCTCCCAAGGGAGAGAAAAAGGTAGGAATAGGGAAGAACTCCTATGATCAGGGAGAAATGGAAATAATAATAGCTTCCACGTAGACATTATTATTATTCCTTTACATATAAAGAAACTGAGAATGAAAGAAATTAACTGGCATGCTCAGAGTTATATACCTAGTAAGTGAATAAGACTGGATTTGAACTTGGATCTTCTTAACTTCCAGTTCAATGCTGTATTCACTGTACTACCTACATGCATATGGTTTAGTTTAATTGTTAGTCTCCAAGTTTCATTAATTATTTTTACAAGTCAAGTGCCAAGTTCAGTTGTTTTTTTTTTTCTTTTCAACTTGAATGATTAAAAGTATTATGGTTAACCTCCATTTTTTGGCAACCGAGGACAAAGCCCCAGCTGCCCTTCTGTAGTTATAATTCTGGTCACAAATGATGTAGCCCTGAAACCACATGGACCCTAAGATATTTACGTTCTGCATAATGATGTTTTCACACAGAATTTCCCTGAGCACTGACTAAGCACAGATTTTACTTATCTTAATGCATTTGCCAATCATACATATATCATTTTTACAATTCAGCTCCTTGTAAAGAGTTTTACAGCTTTAATTTTCATTAGTTTTTCATACTAATTAATATTAAAGCAATAGAAGCCTCTGATAATACCAGATCAGTACTGTTGCCCTGAGGAGCATATAGAGATATAGTACTATTAATAATATAATGATATAAAACTATGAACAATATGTGTGGCTGACTTGGTTGTACCTCAATAAAAAGAATGATAATGTTAATAATAATAAATAGCACCTAGGAGTGTGTATACATATGTATATGCACATACATACATACATACACATACACACACACACACATATATATATAACTTTAAAGTTTGTAAAGCACATTACATTCATTATTTCCTTTGATCCTCATAACAAACCCTTGCTATTATTCTCATTTTATTGATGAAGAAACTGAGACTAGGAAGTCAAGTGACTTTCTCAGGACTACACAGTATCTGAGGCAGGATTTGAACTCGAGTCTCCCTGTCTCTTCAGTGTAGCACTCTATCTACTTCTCCTCCTAGCTACCTAAGACAGGAGCTTCAGTTGAACTTCAAGGGAAAATGCTTTCTTTCTAATCTTTTTTTCTTATATATTTAATTGCCAACATTACTAGCGGAAGGTGAATATCCACAGACACTTAAGCAAAGCAGAGAAATCAAGGTTAATATCTTCCATCATAGATAGGTAGCCAAAGAAATTAAAACAACTATTTCATTGTTAAAATTGTTCTATTTAATATATCTTTACTAATCAAGATGATTGTACAAAGCAAAAAATACAAATAAGATTAGGTAAACTAACTTATTTCTCTTTGTTTCTCCCTCCTTTTGGACCACTGAGGAATTCTTGGCCTACTCTTTCAGTTTTAGCCTCTGACCTCAAATAGTGGCTTTTCCCACTCTGGTTAATTGCTTTTTAGAAAATACCCTTCTTTCAAGTCTCTTCCTTAATGCTTCTTTATTGTGGTATTATTTTTTTCTTTACTTGACCTTACACTTCACCCCAAGCTCTGCCTCTTCTCCCCATGTCTTTGCCTCCTTGTTATTCAGCCTGTCAGCCATTCTACCTTGCTTACAATCTTCCCTGAGTTGAGGGCTGCCCATTCCCTACTACTGACTGGCATAGGTTTGTTAGGTTTTGTTTTCTGCTTAGGAAAGAACTAGTTTTAACTCCACTCTCTCCTTGACTTTAACAAACAAAATTGACTCAGGTTAACTATTTTACAATTCCATCTGCCCATGAAATGTTTCCTAATTCCACCACACATAAATGATTTACTTTACCCAAGAAAAGTTACTGATTTCATCCCAGTCACATTTAGACTATTACAAAATTATTATTGATTGTTACTGATATCCTAGAGGATGAAGCTGGCCAAAAGAACTGATGTAAGAGTGCATTCTGCACTCACCCTCCTGAGTCATGCTCTCTAGTCAGTGGAGAGCGAAGCACTCCTGGGAAAGTCTGCTTTCATTTGGTTATTTTCCTCAAAGGTTCCTATTTTTTTAAAAATTAGGAACTGACCATTGAGAAATGAACTTAAGGACACACAAATGCACATAATGACTCTTAGAAAAGCAAAAGAAAAAGAAACAACCACAAAAAAAGCATTGGAATTTTCAGTTTCTGTACCAATTGTTTTATCGATACCCATATAAAGTTAATCTAGCTGTAGAAGAAAAGTTTAATAATTAATATTTATTCATTTTTATGTTTTTGAGCTTATCACTGACATTCTTTTCACAAATGCCCTCTGGGTACATGTTCAATAAAATACTGAAACACTGAAAAATTAAAAAAAAATCCAAGCTAGCAGATCTATGACAATCAAGAGCAGAAAAATAGATAAAATAAGCAAGTGACTAGAAGGCAATGATCCTCTGGCCTGTTAGGACATGAGGCATAGATAAATGTGCAATTAGGAGAGAAAAAAACCCTGTAAGGAGGCAATTCTAGAGAAGAAAATCCCTCTATAGTTCTTCTAAGAGTCTTGCCAGGAAAGCCATCTGTCAGGAGATTAATAAGAAGGTAATTTCTGCAGGAATTTTCCCCTGGGACCATATGGAGTGCCAAAAAAAGGTGTTATGGCATCAGGAGTAAAGACAAAAACTCAAGGTCTTCAGCAGTATTTATCAGTGAGAGAAAGGAAGCTATCAACCCACTGAGTCTTTGGGAAGGAGAGAGAACTACATTGCTTTTGACAGGAGACCTGGAGAAGTACTGGGAGGAGCTGGTGCAACCGTCTCCTGAAAGGTGAGTTCAAATCCATTTCATAGTACATGTACATGGTTTCATGATGCAAAGAAAAGAAAACATTCAATTGTACAAATGCTATTTTTTAAAGAGGGTTTTTGAAAAAAAAATTTCGTCAAGTTAGTTCAGCTTGTAGAAGATTTGGTACAGAAACTCATCAAAATGATTTACTTAACCTTAGAGGAAAAAGGGTTGTCATGCATGGTTTAAAAACTGAGATCTCTGGAGATTTAGAAAATGCCTAAAAATAGTGGTAAAAACTAAATTCTTGCACAACTGTGATCTTTTCATTTATCTCTTCAGTGCAAAACCTGGGTAAGGAGGAATCAGAGTGGTCTCAAAAGTATATGTCTCCAGGGAATTAAGTTTGTAGTACACGAAAATGATTTTGAACTCTATCGTGCTAGCATATATAAGATGCAAGAGGAAAACAGTGCAGCTACCCCAAACAGGATAGCACCATGACAATAAACAGTGTTATGATCTGTTTAATTCTTAAGTTTGTTCAGTTTATCTGCTGCTTGTGTGTTACAATTCTTATTTTGTCTTCCTAAATAGTAGTGACATTTTCTTTCTGTTTTTGTGAAGGATATTTGATATACTTTTGTGATGGAAAGAGTTACAGGTCATCATAAAGACAGCGTCTTAAATGATGCATTTTATTTATTATTTTTGTGAATTTTTAGAAACAAGGTTACCAACTAAGAGAAAAAGAATGGATGAGAAAATGATATTCTTTCATATTTCCTTGCAAACTAACAGAAAGTATGGATTATTTCTCTCAATATCAAGAAAAAACCAAAATGAAATCATATCTTATACTTCAACTAATGAGCTTTAACTTGTAATTATTCAAAATAGTTTTTAATGTGGAATTATTATGAGAACTGAAAACGAGTGATGTGGTGGGGTTTAATTCTTATTTTTCCTACTCAGATTGTAGACACTTGTTCTAATTTCCTTGAAGTACTGTGGATACTGTATGTGTGCAGGTACACATATATATCATGTCTATATAGTCTATATGTGTATATATATATATACATATATATACATATATATAAATGTCATACACACAGGCACACACACATATACATATTTATATATAAATATATAAAATCTAAAAAGGAGAAAAGAAAAAAATAAATCATTATCTGATCTTATTACCCAAGAAGAGGCACAAAATCTAGTAGAATATTAAAATTCATCTCTGGAGATGAGTTATTAACACAAAAATTCAATAAGTGTGAAGAGATAATTTGAACAGATCATGCTTCTAAACTATTTTTTTCCCCTCAAAAACAACAGGTTTGTTTGAATTACTGGGCTGATTAAGTGCTCCTTTCAATTTGTTCCTTAAAGGAATATTTAAATTTAAATATTTGCTACTATGTGCAAGATCCTGTGATTGGTGTTACTGGGAAGCAGAGGGCTTCTTCTTAGCTGTCTGCAGGTAACAGCAGGATGACCTCTTGTTGAGGATGTGGCAGAGGAAATTCTGATTCTGGTACAGGCTGGGGCTGGATGGTTTTTGGAGGTCCCTATGAACTTGAGATCCTGTGATTCTATGGGAAAAAACAAAACAGAACAAAACAAAACATTAAACAAGATCCAGACTCTGCCCTCAGGGAACTTATGATCTATTTTATCCTATTCATGTTCATGCAGCCTTTTCCTAAGTCTTTAAAACATGCCTTTAAAAACATTATTTACACGATATTTGGTACATGATAAATGCTTTAAAATATGTTTTTGCTCATTTCCTGTTTGTTTCTTTGTTTTGTTTGCATTCAATAAACATTTGCTAAGTGCCTCCTCTGGATCAGATGTTGAGCTAAGCTCTGGAGATGGAGACATGAATATTTTTCATTCATTTTCATTCATACTCCATATTTTCATTAATCCTATGTGCTTGTTTTTCCCTTAAGAGAACTCACAATTCATATAAACGAACAGAATTGTTCAAAGTATCACGTTTAATATAAAACTTAGCCTTTGGATCCAAACTTTCAGTCCTTTGCTTGCTTAGTTGTTACTTTATTTATTATTATTATTATTTTGCCAATTCAATTAGCAAAGAATGGGATGAAGAGGATGATATTTTTATGAGAAAAAATGTTTAAGTAGAAATGGAGAAAGAATTGTCATGCCAGAAATCCAGATTATGTTATGCAAAAATGTGTGTGTGTGTGTATGTGTGTGTGTGTGAGAGAGAGAGAGACAGAGACAGAGAGAGAGAGAGACAGAGACAGAGAGAGACAAAGACAGAGGGAGAAAGTCATCTTGTCTGTTTGGAATCAAAATCTTATCTAGACATACCAGGAAATGTCTTGGATTAAGCCTATTTGTAGTTTGAAAACAGCTTTTCTCCCTTCTAGATCATTTAATTGCCTGTTCTCTTAATTTATGAGGAATCTATCTTACTAGGGTTTAGGAAGCATTAAAGTGGGTTGTCCTGAACAAAAGCAAAGTTTGGGATTTTGAGATATAGAGAACCTTTCTGGGATTCTTGCCAGGAAGAAGGAAAAAAACCCCATGAGTCTTGCTTAGATGGCTAGGTCTGGAAACTGTCACCCCAAATAAAACATATTTCTAACAGTGTAACATCATTTTAGCTTTTCATTTTCAAAAACAATACAGAAACACTAAGTTAATGCAATATTTTGATAACTGAAATATATGCTAAGCGATGGGAATATGGTTTCTGTTTGTAGAGGATGAGTTAATCAAAAGGGAACAAGTGAGCTGTCATACGCTGCAATTGTTTAAAATGAGATAGTAATACAGTTAAATAATGTTTTCAAGGTCTATGACCAAAGAGGAATTTTCAATTTTGACATTCTTTAAGGATGTCAGGTTCCAGTTAATAGCCCAAAGTATGGGATAATTCCTAATAGGATATATTTATATCTATTTGTGCGCTTTTCTCCCCAGTGTCAAAACCACTTCTTTGTTGGGTGCTTAGGGAAGGTACTATGGGGCAGCTAGGTGGTGCAGTGGATAGAGCACCAGTACAGGAGTCAGGAGGACCTGAGTTCAAATTTCACCTCAGACACTTGACACTCACTAGCTGTGTGACCTTTGGCAAGTCACTTAACCCCAGCTGCCTCATCCTGGGTCATCTCCAGTCATCCTGATGAATATCTGGTCACTGGATTCAGACGGCTCTGGAGGAGAAGTGAGGCTGGTGATCTGCACAGCCCTCCCTCACTGAAAACAAAGTCAAGAGCAAGTCATGTCATTATTTCTCTGATGGCATAGTCTTCTTTGGCAATGAAGGACAAACACACACAGGGAAGGTACTGGAATACCATTTGATAAAAAAAGACATTATAAAGACTCAACTACTGCATAAATGTTAGGCATTTTTGTAACATGCTCTTTCCCCTCAGTTCCTTCTTCCCCTTCCAAGCAGTGATTTACTCCCATCATGGCAGCATAGAATGTCAGATCTGGATGGATCCTTAAAATCATCTTGTTCAAACTCCCAGGCCCTGGGGAATATGTTTTGCATTCAAGAAAATTTTGACTATGCATAGGAAAGAGACGGGACTGGTGTAAACCTATAGAAGAAAACCCACTGAGAGTCTACAGGTTCTAATGAAACTGGGATTGTATAGTTGAGAAGGGGTGAATTCTATTACCCCTATACTGCAGTGTTAGTTTCATTTCACCCAAGCACAATCATGGATCAGAGATCCCAGGATGAGGTTAGCTAAGATTAGGTAAGAGTAGATCTGAGTATGCCATGTTATTTTGGGGGAATTTTTACTGCATACCTACTCCAAAGGAGAGTCTCTCTCTCTCTCTCTCTCTCTCTCTCTCTCTCTCTTTCTCTCTCTCTTTCTCTCTCTCTCTCTCTCTCTCTCTCAGGAATATTTAAAAAATAAAAATAAAACAAGTTTGAGAATATTTGCATTATGTTGATACAGCTTGAATGAAAGGGTCATAATAATGGTTTGATGTGAAGTACTCCCTGTGTATCATGAAACCGCCATATCAATGTTAATTTTTCATTTATAGTATCATCAAATTGTAGGGTTGGAAGAGATCATAGAGGACATCTAGTTCAAATTCTAGCCAAAAAAAGAATCTCATCTACAAAATTCATGACAACTGGTGATTAAATCTCTTCATGAAGACCTTATAAAAAGAGACATCATACTTTCTGACATGGGCCATTCAAGGTTTTTGTTTTTAATAGTCCTAATTTTTGAGATGTCCATCTTTATATTGAGCCAAAATCTTTATCCTTTTGATTTCTAGCCAGTAGTTCTTGTTCTGTATTCTATAGTCAAATATAAATCTAATTTATTGTCTATAAGTAAACCAAACTTAAGTTTGGAGACAGCTCCCATATTTCTCCCCAACTTACCTCTGTTCCAGGATAAAAATCTATAGTTCTTTTAACTGTTCTTCATACATATTTTTTAAAATAAAATTTTGTTCCTTTACTTTTGCCATAGCCTTTTAGATTTGGTCCAGTTTGTCAGCCTCCATCCTAAAAAATGTCGCCAATCCTGGGACACAATATACCCAATGAGATCTGACTTAGATAGAACTATCACCTTTCTCTTCTAGACCCTGTACTTCTAGTAATGCAGCCTAATATGACATTAGATCACTTGTTATGATCTCATATCAATGATGCACATTGAATTTCCAGTATAATAAAATTCCTAGGCACATTTCACATGAACTGCTTGCCCCATTGTATTCTTCTGCAATTGAATTTAAGTGTAGAGTTTTACATTCATCTCTATTAAATTTCATCTTATGAACTTCAATCCATCAAGATCTTTTTTTTTTTGCATTCAAATTCTGTCTTCAGATATATTAGTTATAGTATTCTTTAGAGCTTTATGTCATCTGCAAATCTGATGCTTACCATCCAGGCCTTTTTTCAAATCAAGGGGCCCTGGTTGTCAAAAGAAGGAGGGGGAAGGGTATATTTAATAAATGACATGCTTATATGTCCTACTATCTTTCATTGCATCTCTCACAATTCAAATGTACCGAGACCAGTGTTCTTGGGATCTTCTATGCGCTGACCAGTAGACAGTCTGGTTACAGAACCTTTCTTTTAAAGATACAATTTCATTCAAAAGAGTGAGAGAGAATCATTAAACACATGAATTGTAAGGGAAATTCATAGCTCAGTAATGAATATACAGTCTAAGTTAGAGACCTATAAAGAAAATGAACTGTCAGAAGAAATTCTTAGCTCAGAACAAATGCACATGTCTAAAAACGATTTCTACATAATTAAATTAGAATTTGTAACAATAATTCTAAAAATATAAAGTACTCCATTATTTGTGAAAGGAGGATGACAACTGACTCTCTTCTGGGCTTTGTTAGTCGTACCTTTACACAAGGCCATGATGACTTCCCAACCCGCAGAAAAGAGAAAACAAAAGCCTGAAAAAGAAGGTTAAAAAAAAGTTTATGTCCTCTGTTCCTCAGATGTGTAGTGCTGAAAGGACGAGGGTCTCCCATTGTATCCTGAGTCATCTCCAGCCTTCCTGATGAATATCAGGCCACTGGATCCAGATAGTTCAGGAGAAGAAAGTGAGGCTGATGACCTTGTACAACCCTCCCTCACTCAAATCAAAGTGAACTACAAGTCATGTCATCATCCTGATGTCATGGTGCTCTTTGAGAAAGAAGGACAAACACAACAACAACAAGATGTGTAGCCTTCTATCAAATATCATCTAGAGAGAAGCTGACAAGCCATTGTGCTTCCTTCTATTCAAAGCTTGAGAATAGAAGAGATACTGGACAGAGAGAACAAGAGACCAAAAAAGAGAACATAAGATAGGAAGATACAGAGAGAGAGAGAGAGAGAGAGAGAGAGAGAGAGAGAGAGAGAGAGAGAGAGAGAGAGAGAGACAGAGACAGAGACAGAGACAGAGACACAGAGAGAGACAGAGACAGAGAGAAAGACAGAGAGAGACAGAGACAGAGAGAAGAGAGAGAGAGACAAAGAGACAGAGAGACAGAGTGAGAGACAGAGACAGAGAGAGACAGAGAGAGACATAGGATTGGAAAGTATCTGCTTTCCCCAAAAGATCTTAGTTTAAAAGGGTCAAGGTAACCCACTGCATCTTGGCCTAACTCCAGTCTTCCTGACAGATATCTGGCCACTGGACCCAGTTAGCTGTGGAGCAGAAAGTAAGGCTGGTGACTTTGCACAGCCCTTCCTTACTCAAATCAATGACAATTGCACATTACATCATCATCTCCCTGAAGTCATGGTCCTCTTCAAGAATGAAGGACAACAGGTAATGGAAAACACAAAGCCAAGTGCTTTGCAGCTCCAGTGCTTGGCCAGGAGGAAGGAGTCATGCTAAGTCGTTTCTTTCCTGCTTTATTTGAGACAAAAGAAGAACAACATCAAGAAAAGTACTCCTGAAGACCATGAAGCTTTGTCTACTAATTCCGGTCAAGTCAGTTCTCATAAGATACTGTTTTTTCTTCCTACGAATACAATATTATCTTTTATTCTGCATTCAATAGTTTTCCAGCTCATAGATGCTGTGTCCCTTTCTAAGAAAAGAACGTGTTTTGAATCAAGGAGATCATGTTCTCTTCATAAAAAGAAGATGCCACCACAATTTTTGATCAGTGGTAACTACTTTTTCCTGAGCCCTAATGTCTTTGAAGGAGCTGAATGAGTGACAATATTGTTCTATATCCATCCCCACTCCCATCCCTCCTGTCACAATTCCAGTGAGTTTGAAGGCATAACCTGGTTGAATAACTGACTGGTAACACTATATGAACTAAAACCGCAACCAATAGTTCTTAAAAACAGTCAAATTGACATAATAAAACAAACCCCAAAGTTAAAGTCAGAATACCAGTGCTCATATATTAATTCTACGCTTTCCTAGCCATGTGATCATTGACAAATGACTTAATGTCTCTGTTTCCTTATATGTAAAATAAAGATAATACTTGAATTACTCTTCAGGGCTGTTGTAGAGAAAGTACTTGGTACATTATAAAGTTCTACATGATTATGAACTATTATATTTTGAACCGGAAATCTTTTGTAAACTAAAATTTGAATATTTGAATGCTAAAGATAGGCAAACAGTTACATGGAACATTGAAATATCCCCCTCATTAGCAAAAAAAGCATTTATTGAGTACTTGCCTTGTATAAAACATTGGGATAGATGCAACCTATTGAAAATAATGAATAATAATAACTATAATGACACTTTGCTATTTCAATGTCTGTGATCTCCTTAATGTGAATATTTCTTTCATTGGTGCATATTATAACCCATTCTTGCCTTCTTATCCTATGTGATTTTTGTCCATTTCTTTCTATAAGTCCTGCATGAAGGGTTTATCCAACATGCCAGATGTCTTTCTACTCTTGAGAGTACCAGTGATGGTTCATACATCTTCCTTCATTCTTGCTATGTGATCAAACTCATTTACTTCTCCTACCATGAAGCAAGGGTGTGAGAGGACATAAGGACAGCACAGTTACTGTGCTGGACTTGTAATGTGTAGAAAGATCGAGAAGGGAAGCCTTTAGCACAGATGATATTCTTTATGACACTTTTTAAGTGCAAATTATTGTTGGTAATATTTTTAAAACTACGTATGCCTGCCACACATATCTCCATTGCCAACTGGGTCATCTCTTTAGTGTTTCATAATGTAATAAAGGAATTCCCTCATGGAGTTCAAAGGAAAGAATAGGTCCTATATGATGTGAAATTTTTCAGATATCTCTATTTGTAAGTTTCATTGCTCTGATTACATAAAGCTCCAATGTACAACAGTCCCATTCTTCTCAATAAGATCTATGGACATGAAAAAGAGATATTTCTAACAATCCACACATAAATATTCAAATGGATGAAAAATATCCATCGTCAAGACTGTAATCCATAGTTGAAGTCATATTCCATTATGAGTTCATAAGACAGACACTGTAGATCAGGGAGTCTTAGCCTGATGTCTATGAACTTAAAGAAAGCATAACTATCTCAATATAATTAATTTTTTTGTAATCTGATGAATTTTATTTTATGCTTTTAAAAACATAATTCTGAGAGGGTATTTAGTTTTCAGTAAACTGCTAGAGAGGTTTGAGACACAATGAAGGTTTTGAATTCCTCACTCTTGATGAATAATAAGCTGAGTTCCAAACTGAAAGGAAGGAAAAGAATGGTAAGGCTTGCAGGTGAAAGACTGCCTAGTCATCCCAAGATTCTCTTTGACACAAAATCCCATGTTTGAGAACAACATGTTGTATGACCACAAGTCATAGAGCAGCAGATTTTTTTTAAAGATGATGATGGTGATGGTAAGATGTGATTTTTTTTGTAGCGATTGCCAATAGATAGAGACATATCTCATTTAATCTATATTACTGTGTATTTGAGAGGAAGGCTTATCATCATAAAAAGTTGCATAGCTGAAATATTTTCAATATTTTGCAATTCTTATGATGTTAACAAGTACTGGAAAAACAAGTAACAGTGATCAGCTTCTAAAGATCCTAATAAAATTGAGAAATTTTTCATGAGTCTGACTTAATAAAAGATTTTGAAAAAAAAATGTGACTATATAGGTCATAAAAAGAGCTGAATAACACATTTCTTTATTTTCACACTCAAACTACTAAGGTATAGATGAATTACCTGCCTATGATAAGGGGAAAAATTTATGAATTGTTTGGTTGTGGAAGAAAAAATACTTATACTTGAAATAATTCTAAAATGTTGGTCTTTTCTTTAGCACTCTTGAAACATTCTTTAGTTTTTCCCAACTTTTATTTAAACATGCAAATTATTTTATTTGTCTTGTGTGTAAAAAATTTAAGGTCAAATTTATGTGAGAGGGCTGATTTATCTTATTCTTGGAAAAGTTAGGATGAAATCTGGACTTTAAAATGTGATTTGTATGCCCTTAATCAAATATTTTCAGTTAAAGCAATTATTCTCAAATATACAAGAATGACTTGATTTACCAGACTAAAGCAGAAACCCAATTCTTTTTTTTTTTTTGATGTTATGAGACTCAGACTGTGAAAGTTTTGTATTGTTTACCTCCTTACCTTATGCCTCCTTAATTATACTATTAATGTGATTCGCCTCTGTTGAATAACATCCATTGTATGCATTTTATTACAGAGTTCAGTAATCTGGGTTTTGTGATTAGTAGACTGATTCTTCGACAAGCAAACTAACTTCATTTCACATTAAACTGAATTACAGTTGCTAAACCTTTGTTGAATTTTTTAAACTACACTCAGTATAACTATCTAAAACACCCCCAGTTTGACATCTTCCTATTGATATCAAAGATGCGTTTTGACATCTGATTCCCAAATATACAGAATCATTTGCTCTAAGATGTTGAAAATAAAAAAAAAATGTACTGAGTGCAGGAAACATTGGCTGCAGATGTAGGCTAAATATTATGAGTAGGGCACGTGTACATGGTTGCAACACATTTCATTATCAAACAAAATGTTGAGATCCTGCAAATGTAGTGTAACTATGATACCAGTTCTTCATCGACCATGTCTACAAGTTTCCAAAAGTTACATATGCTTTGTTCCCACAGCTAGTCACTAACTCCCCAGAGACCTGCTTCAAGGACTACTCTTTTTTCTCAGGAAAATCTACAATGTGTGTTTGACTCAATCCAGATGCTTATTCCCATTTGATATCCTTTCTAGGGCATTACTAAGAGATCATCTAAGCTGCTCCTGTTTCCTCCCACCAACCATCCTCTGGAAACTGAGGATCTACTTGCTTTTCTTGACATGCAATGAAGTCTTTAAGGTCAGTAAGATTATACAGGCGCATAAGACACATATGAGTGATGGAAACATGTAACAGCAATAAGATGTTCAGTTCTGTCCCATTGGGACTGGTGTGCCAGTAACCCCTTTGAAGGAGTTTAGATACTCCTCTGATGTAATGCTTCTGGGTATAGATCAATGACTGGATGAATCCTAATATATGATGTTAGCTGAAGAATAACATATTGGAAAAGCTACTGCAGGAGAAGCCAAGCCATGAGAAAGGGGCTAGCAAGCTAGTAGACACTGAACACAAAGAGCCAAATCCCTGGAGAGCTAAGTGAGTACTGTGCAGGTCGGACCATAGTCTTAAGAGCACTTGGCTGGATTTCTTAAAAAGACCACCGTCTTTTCTTTGGAACCCCAAATTGCTAGTGGCTCATAGCAGAGACTGTCATTCGTGTTACCAGCAGACTCAGCCTCATAAATAGTGAAACTCATCTATGACATTTTTAATGCTTTGCAATTGCTATCCTGAATTTATATTTATCGCAATCCAACATATCCATTAGTGCATCTATCAATGATAAATTTGTCACTGCTTCAGGAATACAGTACATCATGTTGCAGCAATTTCACTTTACAAGCTATTAATGTGCTGTAATGTAGCTTACAATATCATGTGGATATATTTGATTAGAGAGGTGCTACAGTCAGTCAGATTGAACTGAGAATTGCAAGGGGCTCCACATTTTTAATTTATTTACTGTACAGATGAACAGGCTTGGTGCACAGTCAATGCGTTAATTTAACAGGTGTACCCTGATCCTCTCTTAAGTATTCACCAAAGGAGAACAAATTTAAAGCAATCTACTTTGACTCAGTTGGAAGCAGAGCAGACTTAGAATATTTTACTGACATTTGACATGTTTATTCTTTTAACAGAATCATAATGATATTTGAATGTTCTTGCATTCAATTAACAGTTTTATTCAAGAGACAATGATGGCCTAGGAGTCCAGGAGACAGGACAAACCATGGCCTTCTGAAAGAGTAAATAAAAATGTTAAACCTTAGCAAGTAGATAAGGTATAGCTTAAAAAAATGAGTTGAAATTAGGGAGGAGTGGGTGAAATTTTAACATTTTCTGTTAAAAAACAAAACAAAACACATCTGTGGAAAATAGCAAGGACTATGTAGAAATCAAGAAAGCTCATGATTATGAAATACTTTTTTTTTTATTGACAATCTAGTAGACTGCTTTGTGTTCATGAAGAGCAGGGGATTAAACATTAGGTCAAAGGTACCTGTTATTTCTTTCCAGGTGTAGACACCATTAGATATATGATAGCCACTTTTTACATCAGTTAGTCCATCTGTAAAATGGATTTGAGATCTAGCATTCTTTTATAATGTAAATTGCAGAATTCTATGACACGGGGATTAAGAAAATGCTTCTCTAAAAAGGCTAATTGAGAGTTGTGTCAATCACTAAAACAGATCTTTCCTTTCCAGGTGTGGATTCTGATTTGATTGTTTAATTTTAAACACATTACCTAACCTCTCAAGGGGTTTCACTTACTTTATCCAAATAATGAAGAGGTATGCCCAAATCAGCAGTTGCCAACTTTTTTGAGGAGCACACTTTTTTAAAGGTAAAATAAATTTTGAAAACTCCATGTGATAATAGTTGTGCTATTAGTATCTGTTGATTGAAAAAATGCATACTGATAAAATGTAACTATATGCTAGAATACCTGTGCTTTCTATTTTATTAATTAGAACAGCCTTTACATACTCTTGGAAAATGAGAGAACATATGCCTGGCACATTCCATTTGTTCTATACGGATGATATCTATTATAATGAGTGAGTCGGGCTTCTTGCAATAGCCATGAGCTCTCTACCTTTCTCCCATAACTACCAGGGGTCTGTGGCATGACCCATAGATCGGAAACCACTAAACAAGATGATCTCTAAGGTTACTGTCAACTCATAAATTCCAAGGTTTTGTGATGGAACACTTTGCTGATGCCTACATTCCTCAATATCCCGATGGAACTTTCCCTTGAAACATATTGTTTGGACATACCAGTCTCAACTGGTTTTGTTGTTTTTTGTTTTTTTTTATAGACAAGGACAATATAGTAAAATGGATAGAGAAGGGGTCTCAAAGTCTGGAAGACTTGTGTTCACATCCTACCTTTGGCACAGTTTGGTTTTGTGAAACTTTCCTTGCTTGATACAACTCTTTAAGATTATAAATTATGGAGCAGGAGCCAATCTGAAATGGTAGAGAGGATATGCTTTGCCAGAGTTCCCTAAGCCTGTGAAACTGAAAAGAGAAAAAAAGGGCAATCACTTTATTTTCACCTTGCTATTGAATATAAAGCAAGTGACATTCCTTTTTCTGGATACCACTGTGGGTTTGGGTTGTTGGGATATCAAATTATTATTGTTTTTACGTAATAAAATAAAAGAACCTGTTTATATCTCAGATCTAGAAGGGCAAAGAATACCTTCTTGTAACCATATATTCAGACTTCAATTTACTCTTGCCATCACTGGTTTTAAGCATTTTCCTTTGCCTGATCTTTCAGTGCTCAAGGGTCTACACAAAATGTTTAGTGGCTCACAGGATCTGAACATAGAATTGACTATATAGATCATTTAACCCAAGCCCCTCATTTTATATAGGAAATATCATTTAATGACTTGCCCAAGGTCACCCAAATGTATAAAGTAAAAGAGCTAGGATTTGCATTTTTCCACTGAAGCTTGGGTCACTCCTCCTCCCTCTCAATTACCAGTGACTCACCTGATAAAGGATCCCAATTTCCCTTAATTTACACAACTGGCCAATCAAAAGTGTTTCAGAACTAGAGGATTCTCTCAATTTAACCTCATCAAACTTTGTTTCTAGCTAGAGGTAATACATCTCACATGATGCTCTCTCAGAAACTCAGCTGTACTATATTTCTCACAGATGGGGATGGGGTAATGTTTCTACTGGAATGAATATACTCGCCTCTAACTCTAGGGAGAAAGTCACTCAACAACATCAAATTCCTGAGAAAGGGATTCCATTCATTTAGGTTTCCCAAGAGTTACAATCAGGGTCAGGGAAGGCTTCAAAGAGGAAGTGACTACTATTGGGCCTTCAAGTAAAAGAGAAACATTAAAAGAGATTACGGAGGTAGAACATTCTAGGTCTGGGGCACAATGTGAGCAAAGACAGACTCAAGAAAGGTCAGGATGGGATAAGGGCACCACATACAGAAATTACTTCTTTTTTTCTGAATCATAGAGGGTGTGTGTGTGTTCATCCTTCGTTGCTGAAGAAGACCATGCTATCAGAGACTTGCACTTGACTTTGTTTTGAGTAAGGGAGGGCTATACAGGTCACCAGCCTCACTTCTCCTCCAGAGCCATCTGGATCCAGTGACCAGATATTCATCAGGATGACTGGAGATGACCCAGGATGAGGCAGCTGGGGTTAAGTGACTTGCCCAAGGTCACACAGCTGGTGAGTGTCAAAGTGTCTGAGGTGAGATTTGAACTCAAGTCCTCCTGTCTCCTGCACTGGTGCTCTATCCACTTCACCACCTAGCTGCCCAGATCATAGAATATGTGAAGGGAAATTGTAGTTTAGTTTTTTTTTTTTTGAAATTGTGGTTTAGAAACCAGGTATGGAGGGCTTTGAGTGACCCAAATACGGGTAATACTTTGGCAGAAAATGATAAGCCAACAAAAGCTTTTGACCTGATCTTGTAGATGCATTAGGAAGATTGCTTTGGTAGAGGTGCAAAGGATGGTTTAGAGATGAGGTTGACTGGAAGCAGGAAGAGAAGTGAGGGGGCTATTAAAATAGTTTAGATGCAAAAGGGAGACAATATTGATTACTACATGGAGAACTAACTTTCCACAAAAGTCCTTTAAGCCAAAAAGTCCTGGGTTCAAGTGTTTCCTTTAATGCTTTTTGGCCTTGTGACTTTTTTTAACCTTTCAGTGCGCTTGGAAACTGTCATATCTATGTATATATAGATATAGATAGATAGATATATGTCTATATCTATCAATATTTTATATCTATATCTATATCTATATATATATATATATATATATATAGTCATATAGGGGTTATAATTGCCAAGACGTTCTGTCGACTGATAGTATGACATATGTTTATTATACCAGTGAAATCCCAGGACAAGTCCTTATCCCTCCATAGATAAAAAGGAACAAACCTCTAAATGAGAGTAGTTTCATTAGAGCTGAGAAGAGGCACCAAATGTGAGAGGTACTGTATAAGTAGAATCCATAGGACTTGGCGATCACTGTCTATACCTATTGCAATCACCCAAGGTCAGTTCTGTTTCTTCTTGAAGCAGCTGATGGCATGGTGAATGGAGTTCTTGCCCTGGACTCAGAAAGACCTGAGTTCAAATTTAGCCTTAGACAATTATTAGCTGTTATCCCTCTGTTTTCCTCAGTTTCCCTAACTATAAATGAGGATGATAATAGCACTTGTTTCACAAGGTTATTGAGAGGATCAAATGAGATATTTGTAAAAAGGACTTAGCTTAGTGCCTGGCACATGGTAGGTATTCTAGAAATGTATATCATCCTCTCTTGTTGCCCAGGCTGTTGAATTATTATCATGATTTTATTTTAAACCTTTTGCTGATCTTGAGAAGTATTAGAGGTGGGAAATATGACTACAAAAGAAATGAGTCTCTTTTTGTAGGTTGCATAAACAAAATTGTTGGTAAATAATGTATGGGCACTATAGCTGACTGCACTATGAATGTGGTAATGGACGGTCATGTGTACAGAAAAGAAAGAAAAAAAAAACCTTGCAAGCATTACAGCCTGTATTAGAACTGAAGATAACAATTCCAACATGCAGCTTATTCTGTGATGTCCCAACTACCTGTGATATTTTCATCAATGACAGTAGTGACTGACATCCAAAATCCATTTATTTCATGGCCTTCAATATATAGCATTCCAAAAGTCTTAAGACAGGTTTTAGCTAATTATTACAGCACAAACCTGCCCTCAGACTTTTGGGGCATTCTTTATAAGGAAAAATAAAGTTATTCCTACTCTAATGTTCTAAGTCTTCAGAGTGACTCAATTTATCTCAGGTAATGACAGGAAATCATTAAAAAAAATTTAAGATAACTTTTTTGGAAAGTACGTTCATTTGGATTGGGACTGGAATGATATAACCTTGTATCACTGAGAGAGAAAGTCAGATTGTCCCAGCACTGATTATGAGGGGCCTTCATTGCGAGCTATTAGAGTACCTAGTGTAACAAGTCAGCTCTCTACGTTGTAATACTCTAATTCTCTCTGGTTGCACATTTTCTGCTCCTCTACTCTTAATTTTGAAACATGAATTTGTCAAAGAACCAGAAATTAAAGAAGTACCCCCATCCTCAATAGGAGAGTGGTTGAAAACTTGTGCTTTTTGAATGGAACTGAATATTGTTGTACTGTTAGGTAAGAAATGACAAAAACATTTAGGGAAACCTGGGAGAACATACGAACAGGTGCAGAAGGAAGTCATCAGCACCAGGAAAACAATTTAGGAAGGAAAGAAGGAAGCATTTATTGAAGGTCTGCTAAGTATGAGATGAGCCAGTTAGGTGGTGCAATGGATAGGGCATGGGAGCTGGAGTCAGGAAGACCAGAGTTCAAATCTCACCTCAGACACTTAATACTCACTAGCTGTGTGACCTTGGGCAAGTCACTTAACCCCAATTGCCTCATCCTGGGTCATCTCCAGTCATCCTGATGAATATCTGGTCATTGGATCCAGATGGCTCTGGAGGAGCAGTGAGGCTGGTGACCTGCACAGCCCTCCCTCCCTCAAAACAAAGTCAAGTGCAAATCATGTCATCATTTCTCTGATGGCATGGTCTTCTTCAGCAATGAAGGACAAACACACACACAGCTATGTGATCCTGGGCATTTAACCTTGTTTTCCTCATCTGTAAAATGAGCTAAAGAAGGATATAGCAAGCCACTCCAACATCTCTGCTTAAAAAACCCTAAATAGATTCACGAAGAGTCAGACAGGACTGAAAATGACTAGACAGCAACATCTCACTTAACCCTCACAATAGCCCCACAAGGTGAATGCTATAATGATCTCCATTTTACAGCTGATGAAACTGAGGCGGACAAAGGTTAGGTGATGTGCCTGGGTTCACACTAGCAAGTGTCTGAGGTTAAATTTCAATTTGGGTCTTCCTGACTCCAGGCTCAGTACTCTGGGCACTACACTTACTAGTACTTGATTACCATATTGTAAAGGAAAAAGTACTCTTCATGAACTGGGAAATCTGATCAATGAAATGACCATTCAGGTCTCCAGAAGTCTTATGATGAACCCTGCTCCCCATCTCTTTGAAGAACACCGTTGGACTAAGAGTGTAGAATGGGACAGGAATTTTCAGACCTGGTTCATGTGTGGAATTGTTTTGCTTTACTTTACCTTCACTCCCTTTTGTTATAAGGGAGGACTTTTATTTTGGTGAGGGAAATCATGGGAGGGTACATGAAGGAGTGATGGTGATACATAAAAAAGAACAAAAGAAAGAAAAGTGTCAATGAAATATTTTTAAAGTATATGGAAGAGATCAGAAGGAAATTAAAAAAGGGATACAGAGAAAAAGTACAGTATTGGAACTGGAACAAACAAGCTCTCTTTAATAGAGATGCACTGTGCTGTATTCCATCCTCTTCTCTTTCTTTTCTTTTTTATAAGGGAATGTTCATGCCTGTTGATGTTTCCAAGTTTTTATAGTAATTTAAAAGAGAAATATAAGTTTGAGAGTTTTAAAAGTAGCAAGATTTTCCTGTCCAGTCAACTGATCAACAAATGTTTATTAAGAGCCAATGAAGTTCATGGTGCTGGGGATAAAAAAGATGAAAATAAACTGTCTGGCCTCAAGAAGCTTACATTTTATCTAGGGAAAAGCAAGCACAGGTGTTGTACATACCTTAGATCTAAAATGTCTACCAAACAAATAGAAGGGAATTTTGTTGAGAAGAGGTGCTTGTGGGAAGGAGAATCCAGCCCCTGTCGAGATCAATATGTCCTCCTATAAGGAGTTGTGCTTAGATAGAGCTTTGAGGAGGCTACAGATTCTAAGAAACAGAGGTATGGATGGGGTGCAATCTAGGTATGGGGAACATTTTCTTTAAAGGCCTAGAAGATGGAGGATGGAATGTTATGTACAAGAGACAAGTAGACCTAATTTGACCATGAAGGGGAATGATTTCTAATATGTCTGAAACGGGAGGATGGAGCCAAATTATAAGGAGCTTCAAGTGCCAATAAGATGAGTTTATTTTATCCTAAAGGCAACAAGAGAGTGCTTCTTGATGCTCCTGAGCAGGGCAGGGTCATGGACAGAATTTCATTTTGACAGGTGACTGGTGTGTTAATATTTCTTCTGCAAAATTTTAGTGAAGGCAAGAAATATTAAAAATATCCTTGGAAAACTATCAGTTACCAAATATTTAAATTAATATTGCATCTCCAAAGACAACCAGATTCTGAGAAGCACCTGAAAATACACTCAAACAAGAAGGTTTCCTCATCTATAAGATGCACGTACTTTCGAGACTAGGGATGATGGTACAATGTTTGTGTGGTTCGTTCTTGAGGACTATCATGATCTCAGGAAGATGATACCAGGACTTGCAATTGAGTTGAATTGAATTTGAGTGAGGAAGGGCTATGGAAAGTCACCAACCTCACTTTCTTCTCCTGAGCCATCTGCGTCCAGTGGTTGGATATAGATCAGGACAACTGAAGACGGCCCAGGATTCAGGGGGAGACCTTGGCCTGGTCTAGTCATGATCTGAAATCTTTCCTTTGGACCACAATTATATAAATCACTATGAGTTGTCTGCAAAGGGCTCTGTCATCCTTTTTAAACTATCTTTTACAAAAACAGGAAGAGAGAAATAGCCTTGTATTTGAGAGGGCACTACTGAAAGTGTTGTGAACCATGGGAGAGGTCAATAATGACCTGCCATGCTTTCCATGGGCAGTACATGAATAACTTGTCCCTTGGTTAACAAAGTGGCTGCTGTCTGCAGACTGCAATCCTGCTGATTTTTCTTGTGGGCTTCATGCCATGCTTTCTCCAATGGGATCCATCCTACTTTGGATTGTTACATGCAAGCATATAGTAATGTGGTTTTACCAGAAAAACACTACAGCATTACCACTCATGGCATTTCCCAGGGATCTTCTTTGAAGTCAGTGAAGTTGACCCATCTTCCATGAGTTTGTTTTGAATTTGTGACTGCCCAGCTTCATCATCCATTCAGCTAACTAATATTGAATAGCAATGGACCAGACATTAATTCCAGTTGAACTTGGCTAGAGGGCCTACTTAATGATTATTCTCTCATGTTATTGGAGGTTAAGTAGAGAGTAAATAAATGAGGTGATCCTTAAAGAGGATTTGAATCTGGAAGCACCATTAATTTTAGGTTCCTGGTAGGTCTTCAATCCAAACTTGAAATTTTTACAGACTCAGGGGTCACAGTTCATACAGTGTTTGGAAGGAAGAGACTTTAGGGATCATATAGTCCAAATTCCCCATTTTACATGTAAGGAAATTGAGGGCGAGTCACATGTTCAAGTTTATACAGATAGTGAACTGAAGGACAATTAATCAAAGCCATGCCCCTTGACTCTATTAGGCAATCTTTCAGTCTAAAAAAAAGTTGCCTCTTGGAAGACGTATGAACATTTTAGTTCCTCCTATTCGAGTGCATTCTTTATTAGTATCTGATCAAGTAATAATTTTAAACTCTATATCAACTAAGGTAATGTATCTAAAGCACTTTTATTCTTATCAGCAATGGAGAATTTTGTTCCCTGCTCTTTTTCAATGTCAATAGTGTAAATTTTTTTGGATCTATTACCCAGAAAGAGCACTGCGTAGACTTTTCCAAGTAATCTATGATCTCCATAATTCAAAAACCCCTGAAGATCAGCCATTAGTTTTAGTTACTTCTGAATGTTTGTCTCAGAACTTTAATAGAAATTTACAGCCTATGATGCTGGAGGAGTTTCAAAAAAGATTTGAAAATGAATCCTAATGATAGTTTTCATGATCTTCAATACATCCACTGGCGTTTTTGCTGAAAAACCAGCTTTTTGATGCTGTTTTAATGTAAAGAATTTATGAGACTGAGGAATAACAATTAGAGGCTCTGCAAACAATAACTTTACCAACCGCACATAGGCTTACATGCCACACACGGGCATTTATCACATCTGCTTATAGATGCATTTTCATGGGTCCATAGTACACATAGTATGTGTATATGTATGTGCATATACATGTATACACATGCATATACATACACGTCTATGTGTGTACACAGACATGCATATTCTCATTTTGCTCAGTGGCCTCTTCATTCACATCTATAGAGTAATAATAGTTATAGTTAAAATTGTCCTCTCTAAATACCAAAAAAAAAAAAAGTGCTTCCCAGAGGCCAAAAGAGACACCCTTTAATATTTCTCAGGGCTGATTATTTCACTTGAATTCATTGAAAGGAATAAAGAAACATCTCGTGAAATATAGATATTTCTTTCTCTAAAGGCATGAACTTATATTTCTGTTAAATATACACACATAAATATATATATATAGACACACATACCAACATGCATGTATTTATGTATATATTCCTCTTAAAATTTTAGAGTAAACATTGCTTTGAGAGGTTATTCTCTCACTTCTTTGGTAGAACTGATGTGAAAATAGAAGATTTAACAGATCCTTAGTATCTACTATAAGTCCTAAAAATGGCAGAAAAAAAATTCTTAATGTAGAAATACATTTACATGGAAATAAAAATAAGGGATCATAACTGTGATTTGTGTTTTCTGTACAGAAGTAACGAAAGAATTGTATGAATTAGCTTTTTCTCCACTTACTGTAGAATGATTCACTCTATAGATGAAACCTATGCACTGACACAGAAGATGGTTCTTTTTTCATGGAGAAATTTTTATGGAATATATGTAGTTTTTAAATAGCACTTGCTTACTAAATTACTTAAAATAAATCAGAAGTCATTATTTGTATGTTGTCTCAAGAAGAAGAAAAAAAAGTTCCTTAATGTATTTTTGTTCACTCTATGAGACCACATTCCAACTGAGAAATGGGACAAAACAGGAAATAGTTTACGAGTTTTTATGTGAAATGGGACGATAACTGTCACTTCTATTTAGCTTATAGCTTTTTGAGTTTTTCCAGCCTTTCATCCCTTCCTGATGGGACACTTCGTAACTTTCATCATACACAAACTACACACATGGGCATTAGTGAGAGAAAATTACATTAATTATTTATTTAGAAAATCCAAAGCCTTTAAGCATTATTGTGAAAAGTCATATTTTAACATCTCTGTAAGCTTCCCTGGTTCAGTTGATGAGACAGAAGCAAATACTAAAGGAAAAAAAGGACCTACCACCAAGTCAGGGTTTGGACAGAGGGAATGCATAGATGCACATAATATATAGGTACATATACTAGTGGGCAACTATACTTGTATATCTGTGTATCCAGATAGAAACACATGGATATGTTTGCATATACATATTCATGTATTCATGAGGTGCAAAAATATAGTCTTTATACAGACAGATATTTCATATATATGTATCTATTATTTACTTAAAGAATGTTATATTTTAATTATGACACGTGGAAATAGAATTTCATAAACCTTTTACATTTCTTCATAAAATATCCCTTTCAAATGATGCAAACCATGCGTCAAGTGGTTTTAAACATACTTGGAATATCAAATTGCAAAAGCCACAATGCAAAGACCAAGAAGGAGGAGACCATCAACATTCCTGTGAGGAAATAAAGCATCATCACTGCTCCTAAATATTTGACATCTTTCTGGAATAAACTGAGATGAAAACTACTCTTGGAATGCTTTAGAAACATAGGCAATGACTTACTCTTGGGGCAGTCTTCCTGGTTACTTGCTCTTACCTTGACATTTGGATGATAGACCCTATCCCATTCCCTTTAGTATCATAGCTTCATTTTCTTAAATTTTGGAAAGCATTGTCAAGACGATTTATTTTCTATGCATACGAAACTGTAATATTCTAAACTGCTCCAAGTGAATCACTTAACATTTATTTGAATTTTTTAAAAAAAGTTATCAACATATATTTGTGTCTATGACAAGAATACCATGAGTATGATAAGGCATATTTTCCATAGTTATATAAAATATTACAAAATCTTGGCTAAAAGTTCACAAAACCTGTAGAATGGTATTTTATTGTTTATTCATTTATTTTGATTAATAATCCCATATATCTTCCCTCTCTTCTTTTAATAGACTTTCACAAAGATATAAAGGTCATGAGGACAAAACTGCCCAATGTTTAGGGGGGAAAATAAAAAAAAACTAACCATGGATGAGGCTTCACATCATAGAAAAGGACCTGGTGATTAACGAAAAGAGGACAAATTCAGACACTTTCCGATTGCATTAACGTAGTCTAATTTAATGAATAATTTCCTTACCTGATTATTTCATTTTATCACATTTTCCCTATAGAAAGTAAACAGAAGAAAACAAACACTCAAAATATAAAAATAATATATAATTAAGGTAGTGGTAAAAACACCTCTCCTCCAAGTTTCCATCCATATTTTAGTAAGCAAAGATAATATAAGCAAAACCTGACACATTTTCTAGAGATTTGTGGCACTATTCTGTGCAACTGTTTTTCACGTGGGTCATCCCTGGTAAAGCAGAAGGGTTAAGGGAGGAGCAGGAGAGTGAGGTTCATTTGTATACAACTCCCAAAGTTTACCTTTACAGCAAAGTCCTTTCAGTTTCCAGTTTCACAAGTGCTCCATGACTTAGTGGAACACTTTTTTTTTTCTAAACTAGTGTTGTTGTTGTCTTTCATTTGCAATTTTACTGAATGGGGTGGGGGAAGAGGAGGAGAGAAAGAAAGAAAATTGAAAATTAAAAAAAAAAGCCTACACGTTTTCTAGCTAAAGTTTGTTTATTAGAAATTAGCACACAGGTTAGTAAGCCCCTATCTGTTGGTTGCAAGTTGTTGACGTTTTTTGAAGTCTTAATTATCTTCTCTTAGAGTATAAGCTTCTGGAGAGTAGGGATAGTTCCATTCTTTTCTCCTACATATCTAACTGCTCCCTTTATATCCCTCAGATCACACCTTCTAATGATAAACTTCCCTTAAGATTCTGTCCTGAGCCCTCTCTCTCTTCTCTCATTATACTCCTTTACTTGGTGATCTCAACTCATTCACTGCCATGTCTATCCTGATGATTCTCAAATCCACCTATCCTTCCCAGCCTCTATTGATATCTAATCTCACATCTCTAACTGCCTTTCAGATATTTCAAAATGAATGCCCAGTAGATATGCTAAACTCACTGTCTAAAGCAGAACTCATTATTTTTCTCTCTAACCCCTTTCACTCACTTTCCCTAATGTGAAGGGGGCAACATCATCCTTTCAACCCCTTGGGCTTGCAACCTAGGAACGGTATCAGGGAGTAGCACAGCAGTGCTAGGTCCAGGGAATCTGAGGTCCTTATATGGACAGCTAGTTGGTGCAGCAGCTTGAATGTCCTAGAGTCAAGAAGACTTGAGTTTAAAATCAACTTCAGATACTAACTGGGTGTGTGATCCTGGGCCAAAACCTCTATTTACCTCAGTTCCCTCAATTGTAAAATGATGATAATTATAGCACCTACCTCACAGTCTTGTTGTGAGTCAGATGAAATTATATTTGTAAAGCATTGAACACAATGTTTAGCATATTATAGCCTGCCAATAAATGCATGTGTTCTTCAGCTAAAAGAGTGAGAAAACAGAAGAAAATATAAGGTCTCTGCCATCAAATACTACTCAGCTGGAAAAGAGGTCAAAAAGACATAAAGAAGAGTCATTGCAATCCTTTCTAAACTGTCCCTGACCTCTCAGTTATCTTTAATCACTCCTTAGACAGCTAGGTGACACATTTGATAGAGTTCTAGTCCTGAAGTCAGTAATGTCCATTTCAAACAATCTCAGACATTTACTAGCTCTATGAACATGGACAAGATGCTGCCTGCCTTAGTCTCCTCAGCTGTAAAATGGGATTAAAAGAGTTAATAGTTGTAAAATGCTTAGCACAACACCTGGCACATAGTGGGGCCTTAATAAATGTTTGTTTCCTTCCCTTTCCTCTTGTTTACTGCTTGCTTCTCTAAAACCTATAAACATCCCCATGTCTTCTCCTTTCAAAAAAAACCCTTATTGTTCCATTCATCTCCATAAGCTACTGTCTCATATCTCTTCTCTTGATTTTGGCTAAACTCTTTGAGAAGGTGAGCTAGAATAGATGCCTTTGCTTTCCTTTCTTTTCATTGTTTTTTTTAATTCTCTCCCATTCTGGCTTTTGATGTTGTTAACCAATCAAAATTGTTTTCTTCAACGTTACCAATGGTCTTTTGGCCAAATTGAATGACTTTCTCCCGCAGTTCTCATCCTTCCTGACCTCTTGGTAGCCTGACTTTATCAATAATCTCCAGCTCCTTAAAATACACTCTTGTCTCTAGGTTTCTGTGATAAGTCTCTATCCTGGTTCTTCTCTTATCTGCCTCATCACTCCTTTTCAGTCCCCTATTGTCCCTGGACTTTGTCCAGGTCATGGTGGTTAATGGTGGGTGTCCACCAGAGCTCTGTCCTTGGATTTTCTTTTCTTTTCCTTCTCCACTATTCATTCAGTGATCTCATAACCTCCTATGGTTTCACTTATCGTCTTTGTGACGATGATTCTCACATCTATTTATCCAGGTCTAACCTCTCATCTGATCTTCAGACTCACATCTCCAGAGTAGGAACTTTGAAATTTAAACGAGAAGGTCAGGAAATTAAAAAAAAGAAACTAGAAAGTTAAATTTATTTGAACAATCGGAAAGACATACATGTTAATATGGTACTAACAGTGTGAAAGGGAGAGAAGAAGGAAGTGTTTAAAGTTATTGATAGAGATAAATATGAAAAAAAACCACAGAAGTCCTGGAGGTAGATTGATTTTGTTTTTAAATTTAAGGAGAATGAGGCCAAGGGGAATGTAAAGAGGGAAAAAAAGAGAGAAAAGCATAAACTACAGTAGAAGCAAGGAAGAAGCAAGTAAAATGGATATTTCTTATAATTGTAGAACATGAGAAAAAAAGAACATGTGCATGGAGGAAGGGGTGAGAGAAGCAAACATGAGATGAACCTCACTATTGCTTGAATCGGACAGACAAAGGAAGGTTGAACACAGAAAAGCAAACACAATTTGGTATAATAATACTTTGAACTCAAAGGGGAAATGCCTTTGTCTTGCAATTCTTTTCATTTTCTATAAATTGACCTTCCTATTTTTTCTGGATCATTTTGTCTGTATTTCTCTTGTCTGTTCTTTAGGTGTGCTTGAAAGTTCTCTATTCAATTTCCAATAGCGAAAGAATTAGGGATGGTGATGGGATGTTAAGAGGGAGAATAACACTGGGAAAATTACAGTTACAAGCAGAACAAACTTCCTATTATTGAAAGGGGAAATTAAAAGATTGGGTGGAATTAAAATCTAAGGTAGTATCTTAGATTGCATCTTAGACAGCTAGAGAATTGGGGAGCAAGTTTTGGTACATGAATACAATGGAATGTCACAAAACCTCAATTAAGTAATAAGGAAAGATGATTTCCAACCCCTAGGCAGTGTGAACTGACTCAACGTGAAATGAGCAGAACGAAGAGAAAAATCTATGCAAGGGCAACAACATTGTGAAGAAAAATAACTTTGAAAGACTTCTCATCAGTGCAATGATCAATCATGTTCCCGGAGTACCTATGATCAAATATGTTCCCAATCTTCTGATGAGCAGGTGATGGATACAAGATGCCAAAAGCAACATACATTTTTGGACATTGCCACTACGTATGTAGATTTTGCTTGATTATGCTTATTTGTTATAAGTTTTCTTTCTTTTTCTCCATTTTAAGTTGGAGCATATGTGTTACAAGGCATTTGCAACATTGATGTCCAAAAAAAAGAGAGAACCATTGAAACTCAAAAAAAAAAAATCACAGGTCAAAAGGAAACATGCAGCAGTAAAACAGTTTTGAAACTAAAGGGCAATTTTTTTTTTTTACCTACCTCTAAAAATCAAGTGTAATGAAATGGAAATTGATAGTGTCATATAAAATCTTCCTTTGGTGTTCTACTGTAGGTATGAAATTTTTTTTCTTTTTTAACATCAGACTTAACGGAAAATAAATTTACCCCAGTTCTGCAGGGCTTTATCAAGCAACTCCCATGTGCATGATAGTTTGTCAAATGCAACGAGAGAATCAGAAGTAGGAAATATTTTCCTTTCACTCATTTTACTTAAACTGTAACTGGTGAAGAAAAGCTATGTGTGTGTGTGTGTGTGTGTACACATGGACACATACATATATAATAAAATGTGTATATGCATTTTTGTGTGTATGTATATATCTACATACATGCACATACATATGTGTGTATGTATATGCTAAAGGACAATTTAAAGTAGAATTTAAAATCCCTCTTTGTCCTTTCTATGTGCTCTCTTGGTTCTCCTGTTTTTCACTAATTTGTGCTAGCTCCTTGTCCTTCTCCCACCCATAAACATGAGAATTCCCCAAAGCACAGTCTTTGGTTCCTGTTCTATTCTTTCTTCACTATTTTCTTTAGTGAATTTAAAGATCCAGGGAAGTTGAGCTTTGGGGCTCTAGAATCAAATCAGAAGAAATTATGAGGAATTAGAGTTTTGGATTCAATATAAGGAAAACAAAACTTCTTAACAATTAGAATTGTCTAAGAGCCATGGGATGTCATATTAAGTGGTGAACTATCTGCCACTAGAGATATCCCAACAGAGGTATCTGGACTAACAGAAGAATTGTTTTGGAGGGAATTCATGCTCTGGTTCGGGGCTGGGCTAACTGATTCTAGGAAACATTCCAACTCTGAATCTAGGGCTTTATTTTTTAAAGTAAATATTTCCAGTACTTATCTCTCACTTGGGCTCCAGTTTCCTACAGGACACATATATTGGTTTGTCCAGTCATCAATTCATACTCTACATGTCCTAAACTGAACTTACTATTCTCCCCTTTCAAACCAGTCACCCTTCAGAAAGTCCTTATTTCTACTAAAGGCATCACTACTCCCCTAGTCACCCAGTGTAAAATCCTCAGACTCTTCTCTCTTCAAACTTTATATCGAACCAATCACCAAGAACCTATTAATCCTCCCTTTGAAGTATATCTTGAATCTATCCTTCCCTCTCCATTCCCATGCCACCACACCAGCCTCCTAACTGGTCTCCTTGACTACCGTAATTACCCCCTCTAATCCATCTAACACACCATTGTTAGACGATCTTCCCAAAACAACAATTTTATTATGTCACTTTCCCATTCAGAAACCTCCAATGGCTTCTTATTGCTTATTGCAGCAAGTCTAAACTTTCTGCCCAGCAAACAAAGCTTTCATTAATCTGACCTCATATTACCTATTCAATCTTATCTCCTAGGACACCCAACACAAACTCTCTGTTCCAACCAGCCTGGCATCCTCACAGATGGTGAACACTCCATGATAGATCCCCTTTCCAAAAGAGGGAAGAGGGCTAATTCTTCAACTATATGTTGATTATTCTGCAAAACATAAAACTTGTTAGACTCAATGTGTGTAAGCAGTTAGAAAGAGTAGCAGTGACTATGAACAGAGCATACATGGTTACGTCAAAAAGAGGAGATGCCAGACTAATTGCATTTAATTTTTTGAGAGAGTCATTAAAGTTGGAGATTAAGGGAACGCTGATGATACCATATAACTGTATTTTAAAATCTCTCTTGATATCTTGGAGATAGGATGAGAACTTTGGGCCACAGAAATATTCAGGTCATCATATGGAAATGACAAAATGCATAGATCTAGAGAGTGCTAATTAGTGAGTGACATTCTAGAGGAAGATCTCTAGTGTAATGTTCAAGACAATTTATTCTTCCTTGCTTCTTTTCTGCTCAACATTTGTGCTTATTACTATGATAAGGGAAGTCAAATGTAAGCTCCTTATGGGCAGGGAGACCTTCATTTTATCTTTATATCCCAATACATGGCACAATATCTTGCTTAATAAATGTTTCTTGAGTTGAATAGGATCATAGGATGATATATCTGGAGTTAGAAGGGACCTTGGCAGTCATCAAGTCCAACTTCATCATTTTAAAGTGAGGAGATTGAAGTATAGAGAGGTTAAGGGACTCACACAGGTCCCACAACTAATACGTGTGCAGGAGGAGTTTGACTCCAGGTCCTCCTGGCTACAAGTGCTGTGTCTGTCCTCTCTGCCTTTCTACATATATGGTTCACTTATCCAATCTGCGCTTCTTTTGTGAAAACTTTCTTGACAATTCAGCCACATTATTTTTCCTCTTGGAGAATTTATTGTCCAAATCACTCATTTTGACATGTAATTATTTGCTCCTATTCTTATTTAATTGATTCTTGTGATGGTCTCCCCAACAAGACTATAGGCTTCTGGTCCACAGGAACAGGAACAGTGTACTGTATTTCTCTTATGTCTCCTTTAGCATCTTGTACAGCATTATGTAATCACATCATAAAACCTTGTGGAATGAATGAGCAAAAATATAAAATAATGTGGTACGGAATGTGATGGGTAGCTAAGCAGCACAGTGGATAGAACACTGAGCTTGGCATTAGGAATACTCATCTTTGTGATTTCTGTATGACCCTGGGCAAATCATTTAACTCTGTTTGTCTCAGTTTCTTACCTGTAAAATGAGTTGGAGAAGGAAATGGCAACTAATCTAGTATCTTTGAAAAAAAATCCCAAAATGGAGTCACAAACAGCTGGACACAACTATACAACAAAAGGTTGTCATAATAATTGGTAGAATTTATACTTGTTTGTATATATACAGAGACATTTTGGCACAGTGGATGGAATGCTGGGTCTGAGGTCAGGAAGACCTCTGACATCTACTAGCAGAATGATCTGGGCAAGTCTTTTAGCTTCCGTGTAAATTAGATAACACCCAAAGATTGATTGCATTAGTGTAGAGAGGGTCACATCAAGAATTTCTCATCCTAATGAAGTCATAGATTCTTCCATTGTTTGAGTTAAAATATTCATGTACTTTAATCCTTCATTGTATCAATTATCCCATTTATATGGACTCTTTAATTATCAGTGTAGCTTGCACCTCAGTGTTATCTTCTTATGCAGTGTAGTTTTTCCTCTATATATACCCATTGGTTTTCTGTAAAGGATCTGCTCAAAGCCCAGAAGACACTCCTCAAGGACTTCTTTACAGTTTCTTGCACTTCTCAAGTTGTTTATATGTATAAGAAATGACAAACTTACCTCCTTTTCTGATCATATATTTCCTCAGTGATATACCCATACCCTTTCTTTCATATAGGGAAGGTATTAAGAGGTGGGGTGGGATGGGGCTTGGGGAAATATAAGTTATGTTCAGGACATGAAGCTTAAGATCCATACAACATCCATTTAAAAAATGTTCAGGGAATAGATGGTGATCAGAGACAAGAGCTCAGGATAGAGAGAAAGCCTAGATATATAGGAATGCAAGAAATCTTCATACCATTGATACCATGGGAGCTAATGAGGTCACCAAGAGTACGTAGAAAGAGTTTTCAGGATAGAATTTTGTGCTTCAGCTACAGTTAATGAGTAGGACATGGATGATGATCCATCAAAGAGGATTTTTAAGAGTTAATAATCAGAAGAACCAGTAGAGAGGTGTCCCATGATGGCATGGAATAGAAAAAGTCACTAGAAGGAAAGATATGAAATATGCTATTGGAGGTCAAGGAGAGTAAGGACTTAGAAGAGACCCTGGAATTTGCCAATCAAGAGATAATTTTTAATCCTGGACACAGAAGTTTCAATTCAATGAGGAAATTATAAGTCAAAGTACAAGAGGTTGAGAAGTGAATGAGAGGAGAGGAAGATGTGGAAATTAACATAGACAACTTTTTTCCAGAATCATGGGATCATAGCCATATAGCTGGAAGGGACCTAAGAGACCATTTATCCAAACCTCTTCTTTTTTCCCTTCAACTTAATTCAATTGAACAAATATTTTGTATATTTTATATCTTCTTCTTATAGATGATGAACCTCTCATTTGGATCCTGTGCCTCAGTGATATCCAAGATCTGAGGAAAGGTCAGAGGAAGAATTAGAACCCTGGTCCTCTGATTTTAAAACCACTATTTCTTCCATTCTACCATGCTGTGAAAAGGAAATCCAGGCTTCATCACAGTCCATAACACAAAGAGAACACAATTTAAAGAAGTAGAAAACATGAAGAAAAAGGACACAGATGGTACAATGCAATGGATTTTTGACAGTGAATAATTCCATTGTGTTAGAGTAGGTTATTCATGAGGAAGGAAAATGGAAGACAAGGTAGAAAATAAATACCAGACTGGGAAAGTCATCCATGTCAATGAGCTAATGAGCTCTGCAAATTTACTGAGCATTTTTTGAACACAGTCTATTTATTAAGCAATGTCTTACTTAAAAACCAAGTAATAAACCTAACGGTGAAAATTTGACCTAGCATGAGAATACAGGAACAATTTGGGGCATTTTGGGTTAGCCAGGACTTTAAGGATTTAGGATCATGATATCATAGCATCATTGGAAAAGATCACAGAGGTAATCTAATTCAACTTTGTCATTCATTTTAGACATGTATATATATATATATGTATATATATATACACATATATATATGTATATACATATGCATATACATATATAGGAATAAAACAAACATTTCCAAAATATAATATAATTAAATAGATTCCTTTGTAGAAATGGAGGTCTAAGGAGGTCAAGTAACTTGAGAAGATGAGAAAAATCATACTTCTTAAGTTATTCAACACATCAGCCTTTTTTCCCTGTGGATGAATATAGTCATGATAGCTAATTCCCCAAATAACTGACAAAGTATGAAAGTATTTGCTTCACCTCAATACAAGTAATATTCATATTACGATCTGTTTTAGACTATGTGCTTCATTATTACCTTCTATTGGCTTAGCTAATTGAGAATTGGGTATACATTATTTAGGTTTTTAAGTTTCATTTAAAACTAGGCAATTTAATTTTATTGGTAATATGAAAATAGTTGTAATGTATTTGCTTCACAGCACTGGAAGTAACAGAGATGGTGTTCATAAGAATAGTTAGTGTAATATTAGTTTGAAAGTTATTTTTTAAGAATCTAAAACTTCTATATCATCCTTTCAAAAAAATGGCTGATTGTCTCAGTGCTTTCTGTTAGTGTGAATAGTTAGAATGGGAAAGTAAAGAAAGTCTTGCTCTGATATGGAAACTTTATCAAGGGTGGGAAACCTGCAGCCCCACCCCTGCTTTAGGTCTCTCAGCTTCTTTAAGGATGTAGGTCCTCTGTAGAATATATCATCAAATAAATTGAAGAAGGAGAAACAGAAATTAAAATTAAAGTACCACTTGTCTGGTACTTCAAGAAATATCAAGAGTTGACAAAAATTGCTATTGAGAAAGAAAATGTACCTTGGTCTAATATAGGAAAGTCCAACAACGAGTGATGTAAAAAAGTCCAAATGACACCATATTTAAAGGGGTTCTGTGAATTTTCTTTTCACATTGAGTGGAAAAATAAATACTTGTAACCATAGTCTTAAACTGTCGTCTTTACAATAGTTGAGTTACACAAAGTTGAATAAACTACAAACCCACAATATAGGAAGAGTCTGTAGACCATAACAAACACTTCTAGAGGTAGCATTTTTATATATCATGTTTGTAGTTGAAGAAGAAAAAATAATAGTAATCAAGTATGGAAGTACATATAATTTAAATGTAAACTTGGAGAGAATGTGAAATCATTGCAGTACTTGGTTCATAGAAACCCAAGTGAGAATAGTTTCGTTACATGGGCAGAAAAAAAAGTGGAACCTTTATCATATTTTACAAAGGGAGAAAAGTTTGTCTAGCATAAGTGATACTTCCTCTAATATGATGATTGCATGAAAGGATTTTCATTTGCTTAAGGAGAAACATTTATCTCCTTAATAGAGAGAAAAAAAAAAAAACAAAAAACAAAGACCGTGAAGAGTGAGACTGAACCATCGAATAAATATGGATAAATATGGCGACAGGTTTAGTGGAATGACTACAGAACTAGCTTGAGAAATGAAACTTCTGTAGTTCACACACACACGCACACACACGCACACACACACACACACACACACACACAGAGTTTGGATTTATTTTTGAAACAGTGTCTTCTAAACACAGAACCTTGCATTGCCGAAAAGGCAATTAAATAGAACAGCATGAGGCTGTCAATCACTTCAACAACTAACAAAAGCATCCACTATCAAAGCAAATAATGTAAACATGGAAAGGCAAAGAATGCTCTGTATCAAATGTCACCATATTTTAAAATCCACTTTGGAATTTTGGGGGGTTAAGAGGAGGGCTTCTATTTTGCATGACACCAAATCACTTAGCCTGAAATTTTGAGATGTGTATGCCCAATATCTTTTCTTAAAGTGCTTGGGAATAGTACATTGCTTTTAGTAGAGGTTAAGGTATTTTTTTTTTTTTTTGCTGGTGTTGTACAAATAAATGGACAGTCACAGCTTATCATCACTTAAAGATGCATGTGCATGCTGCAGTTTACTGAAACATGATTGGCTGCTACATAAATCAATCTGATAGAGATCTGTTCCATGAAGAAAAGATAAATCATTAGCCAGTGCTTTTGGAATGTAATTCATTTTAGATAGTGATTATTGATGATTTAATTCCACTGGTACATGTACATGTCTAGACCATGCTTTTTATATAAAATGTTAATGCCAAAAAGCAAGCATGGAAAGATGATTTAAAGTTTACTTTATTATGCAAAACATGTTAATGGAATAGGATGGCTGGAAATGTTAAAGTTTTGGTTCCCACTTAAATCATAATGTGTCCTAGTTAGTACATAAAATTCTTATAACTATAGATGGTGATCATTTTCCTGTGGCAGAAAGACACTAGCAAAGAGAAATGGAACACTAGCGATATGGTTCTCATTCCCATTTTAACATAAACTACATAGATAATTGAGGTTCAATTGGGTTGGTGGCAAGAGTGACTTGCCTCACTTCTCCCCTTGGCTTTGCATACCATGTACCCATAAAACCAGGTACGTTAGTATTATTTCATTTCAGTTGCATCCTTTATTTCCAGAATTTACTGGCATTATATTTACATAAAGCAAAGGTTTGTAAGTGCACTGAAGTTTTTGAATCAAATAATTTTGTTGGTTTGTATACATGTGCAAATTTACATAGAGGACAAGATACAAGAAATAGATGATGGAATGAATGGATGATTTTTTTCATGTTCTCACCAGCTTATAGCTTCTTGGATACTTAGTCTATTTATGCGTGAGACTAAAGTATCAAGGTATTATGTCTTCTCAACTGATCTTAGTCATCGCTGCCATCCACATTGGGCGTCCAGCCTTTATTCTCTTTTCCATGTGGAAAATGAGATGTTTGGGATTAGGGCAAGGACCAAGGACAAAACTGGTAAGAACTTGGAGCAGTTAAAAGCTGGGGGAAAGTGCTAGGATGTATTGATCTATTTTCTTTGTTTTTTTCTCGTTACAAGCAATTGTTCTGAAATTTTGTAATTCTCTTTAATCCTTTCCTTATGACACACCATTTCATTAATAAATTTACATATTATCCTTTGGCCTTCCAATTTCTTGAGTTTTTTATCCTTCTTCCACAATTGCTTTTACTTTCCTTTACTCCAACTTCACTTTCATTTAGTAAACCTATGTGAAGGTTGTATTTATCCTGTGTGTGTATGTATATATGTATATAATATAGAATTTTTTGGGTAAATTTGTTTCATGTTGTCTCTCCCATTAACCTGTAAGTTCATCGAGGGAAGGGACTGACTTTTGCCTCTTTTTGTATACTCAGCACTTAGCACAGTGTCTGGCACATAGTAGTTGTTTAAATGTTTATTGGCTGACTGATTGAAGGCCAAGGAACAGATTTCTCTCCTCTAACCCACAAAAATCTATTCTTTTTTTCTCTCTGAACACTTTGGCTCCCCCATACACTTGTTATTTTTTCCTATTACATGTTTCCATTGGTTTCTGTTTCTTTTTCTTCTATAACTTTTGAACCAACTGGCATACCAAAAGATGTTCCTCCTCCTCTGCTCCCTTACCACTAAATACAGTAGAAGGTGAAAGATTGCTGATTCAGCTCAAGGTTATTGATGATCGTGATTTTGTCTTGCTCTCTTCTCCTCATGAAGCTATGAAAGACCCATTGTGTCATGGGTTCCCATAGGACCATTGATTTTGAATTGGAAGATATCTGTGGCCATCTCACCCAACCTTCCAGTTGTGCAAATGAGAAAATGACTTTTGATGAGAATGTGGTGAAGGGGAAAGAATTGTACAGAGGCTCCTGAGGTAAGGATAGTTCTGTGACAAGCATCTCCCAATCATCTCCCATAATAAGAAGGTAATGCAAGTGGATTTACCCCCAACACAGAGATATCAGAAATCAGGTTTGGAGACTACAAGTGACACCAAGCCTCTTTCCCAAATCTAGTATCTACTGTCCTTTTGACAGCACTTTGTTCTCTCTGTCTCTCTCCTCTCTCTGTCCTGTCCTCTCTCTCTCCCTCTCCCTCTCTCTCTCCCTCTCTCTCTCTCTCTCTCTTTCTCTCTCTCTCTCTCCATTTCTCTATCTCTCTCTTTTTTTCTCCTCCCTTCCCCTCATCTATTGGTTTTCTCTATCTCTCTCTGTTTCTGTCTTTCTATTCTCTCTATTTTTGTCTCTCTTCCTGTCTCCCTGTCTCTTTCTGTCTTTCTCTGCCTGTGTTCCTCTGTGTCTCTTCATTTCTCTATGTCTCCGTCTCTCTATCTCTATGTCTGTCCTCCTCACTTTAATCTCTTTTGTCTCCAACAAAGATCTATGATTTCATTAAAATATTAGAGAGATCGGTCACTATTTTTGCTATTTATCTTTGAAGCATACATAAAACCTTAGAAGATACTTTACCCAATTGCTGTGGTCCAAAAACATATATTACCTGATATCCAAAGTCCTGGTGTCAAACCTATCTTAAATTTAGCTACCCCAGTGTTTGGGCAAATAGTTGATTGCCATAGCTTGGAAATCCTTCTCAGATTGGTGGAGGGCAGGAATTTTTAACCTTTTCTGAATGTCATGGTCCCCTTCATCAGTCTGGAATATCCTATGGACCACTCTACATTGAAATCCTTGGGAACAAAGAATGTCTTTTAACTTTATATCCTCAGCTCTTGTCATGGTACCTGGAATATAGTAGATGCTAAATAAGCGTTTATTAACTGACTGAGTGGCCTACATTTATACTAGAAGGAAATGTTAAATTAGCAGTAGGGGTTAGTGAGAATGAAGATAGAGTCTAGGCCCTTCCCCTGCAACCCCCAGAGTCACCCCCACACAGTGATGAAGCACTGGCATAGGCTTGGAAAGCAGAAGTTTTAAAGTCATATTGGTTTATTTAGAAAATCTTCTACTGCACTTATTTTAACCATAGGAAAAGGGCTAAATAAAGATCTAGAAAGATGTGTTTTCCTAGGCAACACCTGCTCTTTGAATCTTATGACTCAGAGACTCTCACCCTTCATCTCAGAGAGCCTGAAAACTTCAGATGGCACAAACTTCTGATTATTCCCAGAGAAAATGCTGATGCTTCCGAATACAATGTATACTTAATTTTTGTTAAACTGAAGTAATTTTAAATAAAAAGTAGACTTCTCTTGATAAATATGTGTGTATATATGTATACATATATACACACAGACACATATATGACATACATACATACATCTATATACATACATATAACAAGAATGTATGTGACTTTCCTGATGCAAATTTCCTGACCCTGAAGCACCTTCTCTTCCTAATGAAATCTGATTGGCCCCAGCTTCTCAGATTCAGCTTCCTGGTCTGGAGGCATAAGAGGTAGCAGCTCTGTGTAGTAGAGGCCCTCAGACTTGCTGAGTGACTGAGATCACAGGAGTCCCCAAACCCTGATGACTGATCAGACATGTTTCCAGATGAAGAAAAGGGGGGTCCAATCCAGAGAAGCTGAGTGCTACCATATCCTTCTTGCATAACCTTGCTGTGTTAGGGCAGAGTAAACTGTCTCCTTTGTTAAATATTCAGTGACTTGTGAGTACCTCATTTCCTCCCAACATTGAATTTGAACCAAGAGGGGGTGCTGGTAGTAGAGCTGTGCCTACAACATCATAGCAGCAACAGGTTTCCATATGAATGGGATCTGAATAGAGTTTGGCCATTTGGCAATTTCTATATTCTTTCATAGATCTTACCTGTGATGGGTAGAAGCTTTATGACCTAAGATGTCAATGAAATTTTCATATATACTGTTTTGTAAATTCACTGTCTATGCAGATCTGATGGATTACCACTGAGCTCCATACTTCCAAATTATTCCAAATAGAACTATAAACTTAAATTTTCCTAAGACAGAAACAACTTGTGTCACTTTGAATATGTGTAGGAAGTCATGGTCCTCAATTGACAAAAATCACCTGAACTATTTAAAGATAGTTTAGTTACAGCCTGGTGTGATGACTTAATCTCAGTCTTAGGAGAGGCAAGGGTGAGTGGAGCCCTTGGGTCTCCAAGGGCTGCAGACTGTAGGACCATAAAGCCCATCAGGTATCCACACTAAATCTGGCATCAAAATGGTGAGTACCTGGGGTGAGAGGACAGAGGGGGCATCTAGATGCCAAAGGAAAGAGGAAGCAGGTTAGAAACTGAGCAAGTTAAAGCTTCAATACACAGCAACAGTGGAGTCAGGCCTTGAATGGCTACTATACTTTCAGCGAAAGAGAGCTAGGGAGCGTGTGTGTGTGTGTGTGTGTGTGTGTGTGTGTGAGAGAGAGAGAGAGAGAGAGAGAGAGAGAGAGAGAGAGAGAGAGAGAGAGAGAGAGACAGAGAGACAGAGAGACAGAGAGACAGAGAGACAGAGACAGACAGAGACAGACAGAGAGAGACAGAGAGACAGAGACAGAGAGAGACAGAGAGAGACAGAGAGACAGAGAGAGACAGAGACAGAGAGAGGAGAGACAGAGAGAGATAGACAGAGAGAGAGAGAGACAGAGAGACAGAGAGACATAGAGAGAGAAAGACACGGAGACAGACAGAGAGACAGAGACAGAGAGAGACAGAGAGAGAAACAGAGGGAGGGAGGAAGGAAGGAGAGAAAGAGGGATTATTCTTTCTAGGCTGGTATCCTTTCTTCATTTCAATTAAAAATCATGAATGTAACTTAGTATATATTTAAAACAATTAAAATATCCTCTGAAGAGCAACATTTAGGATTTAATTGATCAGCTTTTCCTTTTTAATTACATGTTCTGAGAGTATGTCTGACAACTGAAGTAAGTTATGCATTCCACTTGCAAGATTTAAAAAAAAGTTAAAGTTCTCACTTTTTACATTTTTTTCTATGAAGCTCCTCAGCCATCAATGCTTGGCCAGAGTTTACTTGTCCTAAAGTTCAACAGTCAAAGTTAAAAGTCACCATTTATTGTGCCCTGACTTTATGGAAGTCTCTGTGAATGTTACAAACTTTTTCCAAGTGATGTTTTACAGAATTGCTTTAAAAACCCCAGAGGGTAAATAGTATTCTCAGAATAAACAGAAAAATGCTGACCTTGTCAGATTTGGCTGCTGAAAGCCAAGCTGTTTTAAGACTTGGAAGATCAAGGGTCATGGTTATAAGCAGCAAAGATAAAAAAAAAAGAAAGGAAAAGAAAAGAAAGAAAGCTAGAAGGAAAAAAAAAGGAGCCCCATCATGAATATAAGTAATAAATATGTTGACCTTGACCAAAAGGGAATGAGATATTTATGCAAAAAAGGGGGACAAGGAGAGGGAAAGAAATGAAACCCACAAACTGTACTTGGAAAAAAATGTTTCTTAGAACTTGTTTAAAGCCGGAAATGAGTCACTTTAGCTTCATCTGTTTTTGGTTTCAGAAGGGGAGAAAGGTCAAATCTTCTTTGTTTTAAGTAAGCTGGTCACTCCTTCTGAAGTGTAACATGATAGGGTTCAGGAGCCTTAATGAAACTGGGATTTTGCAGACGCCCTCAGCTGTGTAGCTCCTTTAGTGGATGCATGGCCATGTACTGCATAAGCTGAGGGAGTTTATAAACAAAGTCTCAGCCCAGTGTGATGTTTTTTCCTGGTCTTCATAGCCAGGTGCTCTTAGGGCTGTCTTACAGACAATAGAGTTGCTTAAATGACCACTGCTTACTACAGCAAATTACAAACATGCATTCAAGGTACCTCACTTCCATTCATACCTAGGAAATGAGCACAGTAAGATAGATCTGATGGGACATCATTTTAAAGCATCCCCCCATCCTCACAAGACTCCTTCTGGAAGTCAAGGCAACCCCCCCCCCCCGCAAAACAACTAGAAGTTGGAATTAAGGAAAAGTAAAGAGCCATATTCCAGCTGAAGAAGGAGTGGTAACTTCTAGGAAATTCCACAGTTATTCCCAAACTAAATCAGCTAAGAATCTCTTCAGGAGAATTTTGAAGGAAACAGAATCTAAAAAGTAGTGAATCCAATTTTTTCTTTGAACATATAAAGGCAAAGGAATTTGACAACTTCAGAAGGGAAATGAGGCAGGTCTCTTTCTTCTTTAATCACAGATTATCCAAAATGTCCAAATCTACATTTGGATTGCACATGGTCACCCCTAAAAGACTTTTGACTGTCTCTTTAAGTGTTCTGGCTGTACAGTGAATAAGAACTCATTCAGTATGTTCCAGGACTCTATGGGGGAAGAATAACAGCTAGGGATGCGGGTTTAATCCAGAAACAAACATTGGGTAGAAGACACCATATTATCAGTGGAAACCTAGTATTTAATTCTCTTGGGTACTTCTCTCCCCCCTCCCCCGCCCCTTGGGACCTTCATTTCTTCTCTAGTTCTATTCTCTTCCTGTCTGTGAGCCTGATTCATGATGCTTCACTTTCCCTTCCTAACTCTGACCCCTGGTTCTCCTTGCTTTAAAGGGGATTCTGGCTCAGACCACCTGTATTTCTGAACAGACTTCCTATTTTTATATCTCACAGACTCAGAACAATTTTACCTGCTTCAGCCTAGTTTTGATTTCTGTACATCTGGCAACAGCTGGGTAATGTTAACTCTGACTTCCCATTTCTCCTTGTGTTTGATTGTTTGGTTTGGCATTCTTGGCTCTAGAACAAAATCTAACCAAGCTCTAAGAACCCAGTGAAAAGAGCCTGAGCTCTGTCCCATGATGATGTGCTTATTTTCAAGGTCTAGAAATTGAGACTTCCGTTTGCCCTGCAGAAGAGTTGGATAAACGTACCTCTCTCCCTTCATTTAAAGTGTGTAGAAAATCACCTGTAGTACTGTTAGACACAGTTGGTGTGTTCACTTCTTTTGCCAAATTACTTTTTCTCTCCCTTCTTTAATCTTTCTTATCTAAGATTGTGTGTACCCATGTAAGATATACATTTTCATATGGCTTGTCTTGTAAGAGATGCAAATGGATACCTATAATCTGACTGACCCCTCTCTGAGACTGAATTTTCTGCCTTGAGGGGAAAACAAGGGCACTAGCTCTTTGCTTTACCTGTCTGCAGAAGAAGTATCCTACCAGAAAAAAAAATATACATATATACATACACATCTATACACCCACAGTGTATGTATGTGTATACTTGGAGTTAGATATCATATTATTATTAATTAGTTATTCATCATCAAATAATTGAATATTTAATGAATTAGAATGAATTAATTTATTAAATAAATCAAATTTAAATAAAAAATTAGATATTAATATAAATGTTATATTATTTATACATGATATCATAAATTATATATTCTTACATATATTGCAGATCTAGAGTTATGATTATTGTGGAGGTTTAAAACGAATGCTACTTCCTTGGTCGTAATTCTTTAATTGGACAGAGGAGCCCGAAGCTTAATGGGCCACTTTGCTCCTTTCCCACCAAATGCTGGTTGCAAAAAAGACTTGCAAATATAGGAGCGAGTAAATTTATTCAAGTAATATAACAAATAGAAGTCTGAGAAGTTATATAAAATAGACTAAACCAAAAGAACACTGAAGAGAGAAAGAGCAACTCTGATAGCTCAAACTGGCAAAAGAATGAGAGAGAACACGAAGAAAAGGAGACAGACACATGCTGAGTCAGACAGACAAACACACAAACATTCACAGAGACAGAGAGAGACAGAAATAGAGAAAGACAGAGAGACGGAGAGAGAAGAGAGGCGAGGAGAGGAGAGGAGAGGAGAGGAGGGGAGAGGAGGGGAGAGGAGGGGAGAGGAGAGGAGGGGAGAGGAGGGGAGAGGAGAGGAGGGGAGGGGAGAGGAGGGGAGAGGAGAGGAGGGGAGAGGAGAGGAGGGGAGAGGAGAGGAGGGGAGGGGAGGGGAGGGGAGAGGAGAGGAGAGGAGAGGAGGGGAGGGGAGGGGAGGGGAGAGGAGAGGAGAGGAGAGGAGAGGAGGGGAGGGGAGGGGAGAAGAGAGGAGAGGAGAGGAGAGGAGGGGAGGGGAGAGGAGAGGAGGGGAGAAGATGACACCCTACTGTCCCTCCAAAGCAAATTCTACAAATGTCCAAGGTAGGAAATTAGAAACCAGAGACATGTTGAAGTGCAGGCTTTGCCTACATCTTTGAAGTTTCCAAAGTCTTTTTCCTTTTTCTCCAAATAATGTCTGGAAGCATTCCTGTGTCTATCGAGGAATGTGTCTGGCTCAAAGAGTGTCTGGAACAAACTCAGCCTCTCATGCAGGTCCACGCGCTTGTGTCAGCATTATCTCCCCCAGTCCAGATTCGTGTGAAGGCAGCATCATACAAACACCTCATCCTGGATAAAAACCCAGTTACGGTTACAAGGAACAACTTGCTCATTATACATGTGTGGTAGGTCAAGGGATGTATACAAACATGAATGTGGTGTAAAAAAAGGCACAAATTAAAATAAAAAGGGGAATATACTGCTATAGCATTTTTCCAGATGCATGTTACCCAATTCTGCTGCTGTTCACCCTGATCTTAATGGATACAGCACTGGCAGTCCCTGGAAAAATACCAGCAGCAGGAAAACACGTGCAGAGTTGCTTCATTCTTGGTCATGGGGTCAGGGACAGGAAACATTTCCATCTCCTCATGTAACTCCAAGTTGTCTCTCTGTGGTGGAGTCAGGCAGAAATGTATGTGAAAATCAATGATACAGCAAGTCAAAATGGAACTTAAATGAAGTATAGATGAAGCTGGTGAGAGGGAGATGAATAAAAATTGAAACCAGTCACTTGTTCTGTGGAAACCAAATTTATTATTTTTTAAATGACCCTGGTTTGGAACACACAAACACACACACACACACACACACACACACACCATCACCAAAACCACCACCTCCACAGCCAAAAAAGCACTTTGAAGCTATTACTTTGATTATGCTTAATTGTAGAAGACAAACATTTTATTTATATGTCAGAGTTCTTTCCAAAGAAAACACTAAAAAAGAAGCATCATATTTTAAAGCTTTTTCAGATGTAAATAAAAAATTCAATTCAATAAACTTTCATTGCCTACCATGAGCCAGGCGCTATACTCAGGGCTGAGGATATAAAGAAAAAGAAAGATTGTGCCTGCTGTCAAGGAGCTCATAATCTAATGGAGGAAGAAAACACACAAAAGGAAGCTGAAAAGGAGTGGGAGCCAGGTGTGGGAACAAGATGGTCTGTGGAGTCAAATCCAAGCAGAACTTCTACAAGAAGACGTTGAGAGGAGTTTAAAGGTTCACCCTCCAGCTATCCACTCAGAGTGAGAGGTTACTAATGGAGTTGAGAAGGTATTGAGTATCAAAGACTAAGTAGATCCTCATAGTGATGAAATCTCAGATGATCAGCTAATCCTGAGGGAGGCATGATGATCTGTGGAGTCAAACCCAAGCAGATCCTGCTGATGAAAAACGGAGAGTTACCTGGAAAATTCTGAGGCCTCTGTAAAGAAAAATTTTAAAACAACATTTCAATACTTCTACATTTTGATGTAACACAAAGAAAAACCAAGAAACTTGCATTTCTACAAACAACCAATGCTTCTTCTTTTTTTATAATCCAACTCCTTTTGGATTGATTTTAATAAAGACTCCTTATACAACTAACCGACAATCAGTCAATGAACAGCTATGTCTTTTGGATTTACTATTTGTTCAACACTGTGATTAGTTTGGGGCAGTGTGGTGGTGACCATACAGAAAGAGATGAACCCTCCCCTCCAGAGGACTGCAATAAAGTTCAGGAGAAAGTTAGCTCATTTGATACTTACAAAAATTCTATGAGGTAGGGACTTTCATCACTCTCATTTTATGGATTTCAAAACTCATTACAAAGAAGTTAAGTAACTTTCTTGTTGTTCTTTCATCCTTTTCAGTCATGTCCAACTCTCCATGACCCCTTTTCAGGTTTTCTCAGCAAAGATACTGGAGTGTTTGGCCATTTCCTTCTCTAGCTCATTTTATAGATGAGGAAACTGAGGCAAACAGGTTGAAATGGCTTGCCTGGGGTCACACAGCTAGTGTCTGAGGCAATAAGTGGATTCAGGTTCTCCTGACTCCAAGCTCAGCAGTGTAGCCACCTCACTACTTAGTTGCCTACCTAAATGACTTACCCAGAGTCAGAAAGCTACGAAGTGTCTGGGGCAGGATCTGAATCCAAGTCTTCTTGACTCTAAGTCGAACTCTATAGTGCACCACTTACTTGCTTCTAGATGGTGTTGGACTTGGAGTCTGGAAAACCTGAATCTGAATGAGTAGATGTTTGGTCATTCAACCTCTCTCATCCTCTATTTCCTTATCTGTAAAATAAGTATAAATAATAGCACCTGCCTCATACAGTTTTTGTAAGGCTCAAATGAGATAATACATGTAAAGTGATTTCTAGACATTAATTGTTAAATAAATGTTATTGTTGTTGTTGTTATCAGTGAAGGACATTTCAGGCAAGGAGACTAATAAGTGGAAAGGGATAGCTTTGGGATTAGACATGGCGCGATCAGGAAACAGTGATGACATAAGTCCAACAGCCATGATCAATGCATATTTGAGAAGTAGTGACCAATATGGTTGGTTGTTGTTCATTCATTTCAGTTGTATCCAACTCTTCATGAGTGGTGTATTCTTGGTGAAGATAGTAGAGTGGTTTGCCATTTCCTTCTCCAGTTCATTTTATAGATGAAGAAACTAAGGTTAAACAGGGGTAAGTGACTTTCCCAGGGTCACATAACTAATAAGTGTCAGAAGCTGGATTTGATTTGAGGAAGATAAGCTTTCCTAACAGGCTCAGCACTCTGTCCACTGAGTCACCTAACTGTCCATATAATTGATTAGGTAGATTTTTAATATGAAGGTACTTGAAAATCTGGCAAAGGAATATAGACTGATGTTGTGTGATAAGAATAAATCAATCTGACCTAACATTTCAGTAAAGTTTAGAAAGTATTTTCATCGATAACCCTATGAAGTAATAACTCATTATTTCCATTTTGCAAGGTATCAGGTGAGGTACAGAGAGGTAGTGATTTCTTCAATATGACATTCTAGTGTCAAATCCTAGATTTAAACCTGATTTTTTCCTGATTCAAAGAGCAGAGTTCTTTCTGCTTTAACCACATGTCACCTTTCTGAAAAGAGGAGAAAGGAAAATTAGACTGGCAGCAGGAGGTAGGGCAGGTTGGGTGGAAGACAGACCAAAAGCAAGGAAACTAGGTAGGTGGTAGTTACAATAATCGAGGGGTAAGTAACAAGATCATGGACAAGGCACTGGGAATGGTGTGAAAGGATACCAGACACTTTTTAAAGAAGTTATCAAATGAACTCAATGATTCACTAGATCAGGAAATTAAGAATAAGGATGACTTAAGGTTTTGTATTTGGATCACTAGGAAAATTACAGAGCCATAATAGAAAGAAAAAAGTGAGATTAAGAATTAGTTTGATGAGGGAAGCTGATAATGACTCTGACTTTGAACATCTTGAGTGGGTCGTCTCATGACAACATATAAATGGAGATGTCCAGGAATAGTAGGAGCTTCACAGGAAGGGGGAATAGAAGGGCGAGAAGTTTGCTGAATAAATTGTACTGAGAATTCTACTTAAAAGGGATTTTACCTAACATAGAACTTTACATGAGGATGTTAAGATTTATTACATTTTGAAAAAATTCAAATGTCTTTCAGGTCATTTTGTTTTTTTATAAATTTAGCAATTAAAAAAAGAAACACAAAATGATACCTATTCATTTTAGTCATACTAAGACAAACAATCTTAAAAACTATCATCCATAATTTGAAAAATCATTATACTTTGCCAAAATCCTGTTCAGTCTATGAAATCTGTATGAACTCCACCCACATTTACAGATACAAGCCCACCGTTAATGGTATCTTTTATGGCTGTCTGAGAATAGTTTCATCTGCATTAGAGTATAATGACACTTAAAAATGTCCTGGGTTTTATGTTTTTTTCCACAATTACTACTAAAATATCCTACATTATGTGGAATGATAGAGGATAGCTTATTTTACTGAATGTGTTTTTCCCCTCAGCTATTTATGTAACCTGAAAATGAGATAAAGGAGTTCTAGAATTAGAAAACTAAAAATAAATGAATAATCAAAACCACTTTTAGTTTTACTTCAAAGAAAGCAAATGTGAATAGCTGCAAAGGTCAGTCAAAATGCAAAGGACTTAAAAGGTCAACTGGGGCAGGAACGGTATTTGTAGATAGTGCTACACAGGTTGTCAAACTGGAACAGCCATCAGAAATAGGTTTTATTCCAAGGTGATAATCATTATTCCTAACTCTCCTGATTTGGAAACTTCCAAAAGCAGGAACTTCATAGAAAGGGGGGAAATGACTAGAAGGGGTCACTAAAGAAGAATGGAAATCTGAAACCACAAAAGAGCCTCTTTGTGAGTACCTCAATTCATCCTACCACCCTTCATGAAACATTTTGTGAGAAAACCTACATGAATTAGTAAAGAAGTTTTACTATAAAAGTCAAAGATCATTACAATCTCAACAAATGGTGTTCTGAAAATGGAAACTTTGGTTGAAGATATCCATTTATGTAAATGAGCCACTTCTCATTGACTAGTTACTTCAATGTTAAGAACAATTCCTGGCACATCAAAGATACTGAGTAAATGACTGATCTATAGGCTAGTTATTCTTTGATTTTGTGTTAAGAATATTTGAAATTTTGTCTCTAGGGGAAAATGATTTTTCTAGCAAACATACCAGAGCATATATTCAAATAAATTAAGGTTTAATTCAAAGCAACCACCCTGGGTAGTTATATATGTATTGAATCTGTGCAGTCCTTTTTTGGAAATGCCCTGAGACATTTTACAAGCCCCAGAAGAAAACTGACCTCATTGCTTTGTTGCTGCACCTTTTTCTTGAATGAGAAATTCCAAAGTGATTACTCACAGTGTTCAGTACACATGACTGAAAATGAATTTTGGATGTCTTCACTTAACAAATGAAAATTTCCTTCCAGGGAAAGTGCTAAAGTTTCTATAGAATGAATTCTTAACCCGAAGTCCCTAGATTACTAGGGGATTCATTTCAATAAGTCCATGAATTTGGATGAGAAAAAAATGCAACTTTAATTCAATATAGTTGATTATCTTTGTACTTCTATATATTTTATTTTATGCACTTAAAAACATTATTCTGAGAAAGGATCCATAGACTTTACTGAGTGCTAAAGGGGACCATGACATGAAAAAAGTTTAAGAACTTCTGATCTAAAGTACTTTTCCTGTAGTAGTTCCAAATTGTTATGGGCATCGGGACAGCATGATTGGAAGAGGTATGTAGCCTTCTAGGTTGATTCTTTCAAAAAAATATGACTCTTAGGAATTAATAAGTTCTCATCTATATTTTTTAAAAAATCACTCACCCCATTTATGTCCTGCCTTTTATTTCTGTAGTCACTCAGGCTTATAAAATTTCTGTTCCTATGTATTCAAATGCCAGCTAGGCAACTTCTGAAGAATTTATGAATCTACCAATTTTATTAACATAGCTAGGAAGGAGTTTCTTTGCCTAGTAGTTTCTGGGATCATATACAGCAGAGCACAGGTGAAACCAGAACTGAGAAGAAGCTTGCTGTTATGAAAAAGAAAACCACATAACTAACTTGGTGACCTGAGGAAAGTCACTTAATTTTTAAAAAATTAAACTGATTTTTTTGGAATGAATGAAAATTCTTCTCACCCAACTTCTTATCCCCTTTGAACTGACAACAAAGAAAAAAAAAGCTTTATAACAAATATGCTTAATTGCCTGCCACAAGTATCTCCCTATTGCAATCCATCCTCCATCCAGCTACTAAAATAATTTTCATTAAGCTCATGCCCAATCATGACACTCCTACCCCCAACAATATATAACTCCAGTGGTTTTCTGTTTCCCTGAGGGTCAGATACAAAATGCTCCATTGGCTTTCAAAGTCCTTCATAGCCTCACCCCCCTCCTCACTTTCCAATTGTCTAACACTTTACTCCCCAATATGCACTCTTCCATGCAGTAAGAATGGTCTCCTGGCTCTTCTACACCATTTCCCATCTCTAGACTTTGTTTCTGGTTGTCCGCCGTGCCTGGAATGCCTTTCCTCCTTTTCTGTGACTACTGACGTTTTTGAATTCCTTTAAGTCTCAACTAAACTTCCACCTTCTACAGGAAGCCTCCACCAACCCCTCTCAATTCCAGTGCCTTCAGTCTGTTAATCATCTCATAGTTTTCCTGCATGTAGCTCACTTTCCATGCATTTGTTTATATGTTGTCTTCTCTATTAAACCAAAAGCTCTTCAGAGACAGGTGTTTGTCTCTTTTTGTATCCCCAGTGCTTAGCACAGTGTCTTAGTAGACATTTAATACATGCTTATTGACTGATTAAGTAAGTTAAGAAAATAAATTCTTGCATTTTCCAAAAAAAAAAACCATATTCATGTGTAACCTGCCTCCATAAACCCCATTAGGATGGGCAGAGTGTGTTTCATTCTGAGCAAAGTTACTTTACTTCTCTTTGTTCCATATCTTTCAAATATCCTTCAGTAGTACAATTATGAAAATTATAATACTTGTCCTACATACATCAAAAGTTTCTTGTGAGAAAAGCTTTCAGTAAAATCTGAAGTGATACATAAATGTAAGCTATTGTTTATTTGGCAGTATTTAGTAAACATCTATTGTATGCATGTGACCAATCAGAGAGCTAGCATGATGACAGAGGGAACAGCTGACATAGTTTACAAGGACTCATCCTAGTTTGTAATTGGAGAGGCTTTTAGAATGGATTTATTTTTAGATAAGAAAGGTAGCCATCATCATGAGTAGCAGTAGTATCTAACAGCATTTTACAAATATTATCTCGTTTTATCCTCACAACCACCTGAGAGATAGATGCTATTATTATCCCTATTTTATAGATGAAGATGCCGAGGTAGACTTCCCCAGGGTCACACAGATAGTAAATACCTAAGACAGGATTTAAATTCAAATCTTACTGACTCCAAGTCTAGCACCCTACCCGCTACACTGTCTAACTGCCTGTTAGCTGAAAGATTCCCTAGTCCAACTCCTAAGAGAAGTTACCCACAACCTCTCCACAGATTGTTCCACTTTTAGGTAGTTCTAATTTTTTGAAAGATTTTCCCTGGCATCATCCTGAATTGGAAGCAATCCTTCCTCTTGAGAACCTTTCCATATAACTCCACCCTCCTCCTCCTCCTAGAGGAGGGCCCTATTCAAACCATCCCACACCAAATAGAAGTTGTTTTCCATTTGTTTAAACACTCTAATAAAAACCATCCCTTATCATTATTACTCAGCAACTTCTTTCTCAAACTGACTAGTAGTAAACTTTATTTCATTATCTAATGATCAAAATTGATGATATAACTAATTAGTTCATTTTAAATGACTTGGCACTGAGGAAATTTCACTAGAGTATATCATGAATCAGACAAATCACCAATTCGGAAATGTGAAAGTATAGTCTGACTCTATTAGTTGCTGTTAAAATCCAGACCAAACAAAAAAGATATAAAGTTCTAGAAGTTACTAGTAGAGAAAAATGCTAATAACAGATTTAGGAAAAATGTCTGTGGTTAAAGAGGGTGCCAGGCTGAGAAACCCTAAATATGTTCAAAATTACAAATGATCTTCTAAGTGACATTTATGACAGCATGATACTGATAGGTTATGAAATCAATCATGATTGATATACTTTACTCACTAAAACTGTGAGTGAGGTTGATTGACTCCCCAACCCCAAACCCATCATGGGCTATACATTTATTTTATAATGCAAGTCCAAAAGAAAGTTGATTTGGAAACTTTCCTCTGCTTCCCTTAATATATCAGGGGTTCAAACATAACATTTATACTCTACAACTGTTGATCTACTCTTGCCACATAATAAACTGGCTCTACTTTAAATCATGTATGTCTTTGATGGCAGCCAGGTGGCAGAGAAGAGAACACTGGACTTTGAGTCAGAAAGTCCTGAATTGAAATTTGACTTCAGACTTTTACTAGCTCTGTAACCCTGGGCAAGTCTGTGCCTCAGTTTCCTATAAACTGGGGATAATAACATCACCTCCCTCCCAGGGTTGTTGTGAGGATCAAATGAAATGATATTTGTAAAGCACTTAGCTCAGTGCCTGGCACATAGTAGGTTCTTAATAAATGGTTGTCATGTGCTTCCACATGTACATATACACATCTGGCTGATGCTAGTGGATTTGCACAAGGCAGACACGTATAGTTTTGAACGATATTATCATTTGTCCTTAGCTAAATGTTATAAAGGTTCAGTTTTCTTCGTTTCCCACAAAATGAATGATAAGAATTATGAAGTTTTTAGACTCCAACTACTTGGAATGAAATTAATGAAATGATACTCAGACACTTGGAAGGATTTGCCATCTCAACGGTTCAGGGGCTCTCTAGACTAGTTTATATTGACACCTCTCCACATTTTCTCACCCTGTGGGATACTTTTCTGTGTCTTTTGTCTGCAATACTCCAGAGATCCACTTAATATATTTCAAAATTTCCTCTGGTTCTTTTACTTTCTTGAGGTTAATAGATTAGCATGTAGACTATCCTTCAGTTGTTCGTGCCTCTCACTTTGTGACTTTCTGATATAGTTTTCTGGTAATATGTTTCCTTGATGATGTCTCTCAAAACTTTCTAGTGCAGAAGTCATTGTTGGCAACATGATGCAGTTGACTTGGGATTTACTGGCTCATCTCCTATGTCTCTTCTCCTCCCCTCCCCTCCCCTCCCCTCCCCTCCCCTCCTCTCTCCTCCTCTTCCCTTCCCTTCCCTCTCCCCTGTCCTGTTCTGGACCCTTCTAGCTTCACAGTGATTATCAATAGTAACTGTTGCTGTTTCCCACCCAGCCTGATGTCTTTCTTTTCCTTGATCTCATTAAAGGGACCATGCCCTGGCTACTTCTTAAACAGCCCTATTCAATGAATGGGCATTGCCTCACCCTAAGTGAGTGCCTGCAAAGACCTTGGCCTGAAGGGCCCAAGGTCTCCCAGGTCATCCTGTCATCTCTAGTCATCCTGAGGAATACCAGATCTCTGGATTCAGATGACTCTGGAGGAGAAGTGAGGCTGGTGACCTGCACAGCCCTCCCTCACTCAAAACAAAGTCAAGTGCAAGTCATGTCATCATTTCTCTGATGGCGTGGTCTTCTGTGGCACAAGGAAGAACACTAGATCAAAGATTAATAACTGCTTGGATATAGTTTTAAATTGCTTTATAGGAAGACAGTACCAATTCTCAGTTCAACCAATGGCACATTAATATGACTTTCTCCACAGTCTCTCTAACATTTACTTTTATTCTTTTTTTGGTCAACTTTGGCTATCTGATAGGTATGACAGGATATCTTAGAATTACTTCAATTTATACTTCAAATTATTAATTACTTGGATTTCTTTTTTCATATTGATGGCTTAGATTTCATACTTTGGAAGTGTACTCTGCTCAGTGGTCCCTTATTCTTAATGGTTAACTCCTCAAAAAGAACATCTGTTTTAGTGAGTATATTGATATCATCAAGGTGATTATTCTTCTGACTATACTTCTGATTTCCTTCTCAGGCTTTCTCCACAATGATCCCATGACACTTATCTTTACATATTCCACCCTTCACCCATCTTTGCCTTCCAGTTTCCTTCTGTGTATTGTCCTTCTCAATTAAAATATAAGCTCAATGAAGAAATGGACTCCTTCCCTGTACATTCCCAGTGTTTAGCAAAGTGTCCAGCACATAGAGGGCACTTAATTAAAACTTATTTGTTGCTTGGGTTTTTTCCTTTGAGAACTGAATGTTTTATCCTTTGATGATTTTTCAACTGAGAAATGGCTCTTATTCTGATAAATTTGATTCCGTTCCTTATAAAGAAACTTGTAAGGAAACCTTTAAAAGAGATGTAATGTTGTTTCCCCCTAGTTAGCTGTTTCCCTATCAATTTTAGAAGCATTGGTTGTATTTTATAAAACCTTCAAAATTTTATGCAATCCAAATTTTCCATTGAATCTTCTAGTATCCTCTCTATCCCTTATTTTGTCAAATACTCTTCTACCCATAGATTTGAAAGGTTACTTTTTTCCTTGTTTGTCTAATTTGTGATTTCATACTTATTTCTAATTCATGTATGATCTTTGGTATATGGTGTGAGGTGTGGGCTTATAACTTTCATCCAGACTTCTTTTTAGAGTTCCCAAAGAGTTTTTGTCAATACAGTGAGTTCTTTACCCATGTAAATAGGTCCTTGGGTTTATCAAACACTTGGCATGTGTTTCCTTCTATATGTTATGTGCCAAATCTGTCTAGCTGATTTGCTTTTCTCTTTCTTAATCAGTACCAAGCTACTTTGATGATGACTGTTTTTAAGCATATTTTGATACTTCTAGGCACCTTTAATTTCTGCTTTTTTTCATTATTTCTTTTGAGATTCTTGACATTTTGTTCCTCCAGATGAGTTTTTCCCCTAGCTCCATAAAGCAATTCTTTGGTAGCTTGATTGACACGCCACTGAATAAATTGATCTAGGTAGTATTGTCATTTTTTTATCATATTGGCTTGACCTACTCATTGACAGTGAATATTTTTTCAATTATTTAGGTCTAGCTTTATTCCCATAGAACGTTCCATGTAGTTAATATTTCCTGTGTGTATCTGGGTAAATACAATCACAAATATTTTATACATTCTGTAGTTATTTTAAATGAAAATTCTCTTTCTAATTTTCCTGCTTTTTTTTTACAGTATGCAGAAAATGCTAATAACTTCTGTGGATTTTTAAAAAAATATCCTGTGACTTTCCTAAAATTATTAAATATTTCTATTGTTTTTAGTTGACTCTCTAGGATTTTTTAAGTCATCATATCATTTAGAAGAAGTAAATTTTCTTCTTCTTTGCCTATACTCATTCCCTCAACTTATTTTCCATCTTTTATTATAACTAACATTTCTACCACTCTATAAAAAATAAGAATAGTGGTAACAGACAGACTTGCTTTATCTCTGATCTTATTGGAAAGGCATCTAGTTGTCCTTTTTATATGTAATTGTGGTTCTTGGTTTTAGAGAAATATAATTATTATTATTTAAACATATTTCATGAACAGAATGACTTACAATGACATTTTATTGTAGGGAACTGGTGTTAGGAACAATATAACAATGTAGCATTTGAGAAAAGGGGTTTGATGGATAAAATTACATTAAATACATAAAATTACATACAATTAAAATTGCATTAAGTACAATTAAGATAGCAAAAAAAATGAGAAAACATGGAGTGTGCATCAGGGAGTAGCAGAAGTAATAGGTAAGATAATGCACATCATAGATGCATAATAAATATATGGAATGAATAAGTGAATAAATGAAGCTTAGAATGAGGAAGTTCCAGGTAGTACTTGGGCAAGGAAGAAAGGAAAGATAGGTGAGGAAAATTGGATATGAGATTTTCTTTTGAGTTAGACCTATGTTGTTAAGTTAGGAGTAGACTGCAGACCCTGAAAGAAAAAAAAAATCCCTACTCCTCTGCTGCTAGAATGTACAGGATTATTAGCAAGTAAACTAGCTCATTATTTTTCTTCTCTAGGGTTAAAGGGCTACCTGGTGAGGTGAGAACCCTGCGATCAACAAAGCTGAAAAGCTTTCCTAACAATTATTCTAAAATTGCAAAATTTGGTTTACCTAGAGTAAATTTTCAGCCCTTTTTGTACTCTTTTATCCCATTAATTGATAATAATAATGGTAATCATCATCATCCTATCTGTTCTTCTGACCTAATCAATTAATGTAAATCTTTCATAGAAGTCATGATCTCCCAATCACAGTGAAGTAGCAATCAACCAATAAATTTAAAAGACTGACTTGTCTTTTTATATTGTGATACTGGGAGGCAGGGAGACACAAGAGAAAGACTGGAGAATAAGTGGGACAGAGGTACCTGTAGTGGTGAAGGAGTTGTCACTGAGGAGGAAAGACGTAACAGAAGGATCCTGGGGAAGAACCTTTTTTTAAATTGGTAAATAATATTTTATTTTTTTCCAATTGCATGTAAAGGTAGTTTTCACATTAATTTTTTATGAGATTTAGACTTTCAAATTTTTTTCTTCCTTCCTCCATCCCACAACCCTCCCTACCATCTTGCATCCCCAAGACAGCAAGCAATCTGATAGAGGTTATACATGTACAATCATGTTAAACATATTTCCATATTAGTCATGCTGTGAAAGAAGAAATAGAACAAAAGGGAAAAGCCACAAAATAAAACAGAAAACAAAGTGAAAGTAGTATGCTTCAATCCACATTCAGACTCCATAGTTCTTTCTCTGGATATGGATAGCATTTTCCATCATGAGTCTTTTGGAATTGTCTCGAATCCTTATATTGCTAAGAAGACCTAAGTCAATCAGGGTTGATAATTAAATAATGTTGCTATTACTGTGTGAAATGTTCTCCTGGTTCTGCTCACTGCACTCAACATCAATTCATGTTTTGATTTAATTTAATTTGATTTCAATATTTAAAAGTGCCTGGGGTGACTTATCATTAAGTACAAGTGTGGAAGGGAAAGAAACTATTCAGGGAGAAGATTTTTATTTTATTTTATTATTTTTTGCATTTTCAGCTTCCCATCTGAAAGCCTAAAGAAGAGTCATTAAGATGTTAGAGTTAGAAGGCACCTGAAGGATTATCTAGTCCAGTCCATTCTTATGTAGGAAGTACTCTTGCAACATCCATAGTAAATGTATGTGATGAACGCTTCTCAAGTACAATTAACATGAGAAACAGGCTATCTTTTGAACTGGCCCATCCTGCTTTTGTACAGTTATGTTAGGAACTTTTCTCCTCATTGTTCAATTAAAATCTGTCTGTTTCCAACTTCTATCTATTATTCCTAGATCTGCCAAACAAAACACATCTTCAGTGTGGCAGGTCATTAAGAACTTGATTTTACGTCAGTGGGGTAAATGAAATTAATCAAACAAGATCATGTGATTTTAAAAGTATTTTTTTTTTTAAACAAGGCTAACCTTATTATAAAGGGTTTCTATCCCCAGATTCTGTTAAGTAGGATGTTATTGTTATCATATCTCACTCTCCAGGCCACAGTTTCTTCATCCTAGGGAGTTGAACTAAGAACCTGTTCAATTTTAAACCTGTGATACTGCTATCCTGGCCTGATTCACTATTAAAATAGCATCCAGATGCAGTCTCTGTAATTTTTAATAAATAGCTTAGGGTATGTTTTGCCTATGAAGAATATCCTCAGCCATTTTTGTTTTCCTTCATTCTTGGTCTTTTCTTGATGTTTGCTTCTATATTTCAGAGTTCCCATATAAATGCAGAGATATGCTGTTCCAATTCTAGAGCAGTTAAGTGGTGTAGTGGATAGAGTGTTGAGCTTAGTCAGGAAGATTCATCTTCCTAAGCTCAAATCTGGCCTCAGACACTTATGCTGTGCCCCCCTGAGCAAATCAGTGAATTCTGCTGGCCTCAGTTTCCTTATCAGTAAAATGAGCTGCAGAAGGAAATGGCAAACAACTCCAGCATCTTTGCCAAAAAAAAAAAAAAGCAAACCTAAATTGGACCCCAAAGAGTTGGACATGACTAAAAAACAACTGAACAAAATTCCAGTTCTGTGCTTGATGATTTGTGGGATAGGATATGTCATAAAGGTTAATGAAGACTATAGATCTTTAGATCCCAAATAAAGGTGGAATTTTAGTAAATCTTTTCCTTCTTTCTTCTATCATTCAAAGAACACAATGGTAAGGTAGCATCTCCATGCCCATAATTTTGTGACTCAGCTCTTTGTCAGGAAGTAGAAACGGTTTTGTCTTTGTGCAAATACAAAAGAAAAATGAAATCTCCATGTAAAATAATGAAAGAATAAATAGATAAAACCCATCTCAATTGGATAATTGCATTTAAAGCAGGATTAGCCCCTTAAAGTTCTTTTATATATTCTTGTTAACCATTCACTAGTTAGACAGAGGATTATGCATGTTGCAATATAAATAGTCCTTTGGAGTTCCCTTAGATCATTTCCACGAATGGAAGCTTGGAGATATATCTGTTCTGAGTATGTTTTGTTTTTAAGCACCCCACAGTCAATCTGAAACCTCCACACAGGCCTGGGCTTCTCCAGTATTCCCCATTACTTCTCTGGTCCCAACTCTTACTAAAACCCAAGAGGTGATGGCCAATTGTCTTGGAAATGTAAAATAAACACGTTTTTCTACATATGTTAATGCCTTCATTTATTGACTTCTTACTCAGCTTGGATGTAATTGGGGTCATTAGGGAAACACAAGCAGGCTCAGAGCCAGTCAATACCTGACCTTTAAAATATTCACTTCACTCGGTGTTACACGATGTTAAACAAGCTGGCCTTTTCATAGGATCGCAGCTGTTGTTGCAACGTGAGGGGCACAGAGGTACTGCTCCTCCTTGCAAACTTTTTTTTTCCCTTTTGGTGTCTTTTGCCGCAGACATGGTGTTTCAAAAATCAGACAAAATATATTTCATGGGAAATCTATTTCCAGATCGACATTCATTTGAAAAGCTAAAACTAGCATCCGGGTAAAAAAAGGAAAGGATGAAACATCGAACTGAAAATATCTTCCTATATTGTGACATTTTAGCAACTGTAAATGAAACCACCTTTAAGACTGTCAGAAGCAAAGAAATCCAACTGGGGTCTTGATGACTGAGGGGATGCTAAAGAATCTCTCATCAGCAGACCATAAAGAATAAAGCGAAAGCTATCTCTAATGTGCAGATGTTATCAGGATGTGACTTCAGCACAACTATGCATCCCGATGGAGAAACAAAACGGCAGATGTTTAACATATTAAGGCAACTAACCACAAAGTCAGTTTCACTTCTCCAACTTCTTCATGTTTAATGGTTCTTTCTTTCTTTCTTTTATTTAATACAGAAAGGAATACTCTGGAAGAACTTCCTCCAAGCTTAATCGCTGTGTAAGACTAAAAAAATACTGTAAAAAAAGTGGGAATGATGATAGTACTGGATAAAGTGGCATGTGCACTGAAGTCAGAGAGGTCTAGCATTAAATGTGCCACAGAGGCACGATTCTTAAATAGACAATTCAAGAAGGGCAGAGGTACTTTCCTTAGTCTATGAAAATGGAAGCCTGAACAAAAGAGAAATACATGCAAGGCCGATTTTAGAATAATCTTCCTGAAACTGGACCCAAGGCCTGAAAACTTTAGCCCTTTGTAACCAAAAGAAAAAAAAAACAAAGCCTGAACCAATGTCAGGAATGCAGAAAAGTTTCCGACTCTGAAATGAGACTCTTTGCTTTTCTACTTTTATGTGTCATTCATTTCACACTGTGTTCTATGAATGGGAGAAAAGAAATACGTAACCAGGTGAGTTATGAAGGCAAGAAGAAGGCAATATTTTGGGAGCTCGGGGTTATCTGCAGCCTTTCACCTTTCAATTTGTTTTCTTTTTCTGGTCAGAATTCTTTTCTGAGGAGGGATGTATTATGATTTTAAAAATTCTAACATCAGATAATTCTAAGTTTCAACAAAGAAAGATTTACCATCCCTCCCCTCTGCCCCTGTCCTTTTTCCTTTCAGGGAAGTAACTTGTTTTTATTTGTGTTTTTCATTTAGAGAAGTTAGTTTGAACTTTAAAAAAATTTTTTTTTGGCTGGGCTTATGCTGTTTTTCAAATATAAAATCAGCTATTTTGTTCTAAGCTGTCTTGATAACCATCTCAAAGTGGGTTTTAACAGTTATGGTTGAAATAGGTCAGTTTACTAGTGCCCTCTCCTGCTTTACACTGGTCTCTGCTGCCCTCTCCCAACCTCTGCTCTGCCTCGAGCTGCTTCTGTTCTCTCTTTCACTGATCTAGGAGGACCTTGCCCCCCTGTGGTCCCTTATGTCAAACAAGCAGGCATCTACTACATTACACTGCTTAAAGGTTACTGCACAGACAGACAGAAAAGAGAGAGAAAGTAGTCCTAGGAAAAGGAGGATAGTGTCCCTGAGCTTAAAACAAAACAAAACAAAACATCAATTACGTCAATTAATATCTCAATTAACCCTAAGCATGAACTTGTACTCTTAGTAAAAGATAAATTATGCATAAAAATAAATATTGCAATGGATTCCATAGGATGAGAATTTCTTTTCAGGGGAAACCCATCATGATATGAAGAGGCAAACCTAGTTCAGAATAGTTTCCAAGACAGATTCTTTTTTTTATGAAAAGCACAGGAGCAGAGGGTATCAGACGCTGGAATCCAATGGGACTGGATGAACGAGGACTGCAATTTAAAGGAAGAAGGAAGCCCTGACTAAGACTGAAAGAAAAAAATAGAAACCTAAGGCCAGATTGTGAAGGTGCTCAATCTTTCTACCTGGACAAATTTTAGTAAAGTTCCTGATTTTATATTATTCATCTGTTAAACCTGGTTGAATTTCCTTTCTTTTTCTCTTCCAATTTATACAGAAGTATAATATATGATATAGTATGACATATGTACACATATGTACACTTTAACATTTACAAAGACTTTGAAAATAAAATATCTCATTTTTTCCTCACAACAATCAAGAGAGGTAAATGCTATTATCATCCTCATTTTATAGATGAGGAAGATGAGGTAGAGGTTAAATGACTTGCCCAAGATCATACAGCAAGTAAGTGTCCTAGGTCAGATCTGAGCTTGTCCTCCTGATACCACATCCAGTGCTCTATCGACATTACATTTATGCCATCAATTTATAGAAATAATGATGGAACAAGCCTTTGTTAATATAATCTTTGGGAGTAGGGTGTTAGAGAGGTATGGTGACTAAAGCAAAAACAGTTTGAGAAGATACTATTTGCCACAGGGATTTCATATCTATCTATCTACCAGATCAAAGACAATTCCACATTTTAATCTGGTGATTAGCTGTAATTAAATAAAGTAAGTCTTTTTAAACTTCATTAGCAGGAGAACGTTTGCTACAGCAGAGTGGGCACAAATCACCCATTCTTAATTAAAAGATAATCCACAGGATGACCATAATCTCCTCCTAAAAATACACCATTTCTCCCTGCAAGATTTCCTCATCAAATAAGGATAAATAACATTTTCTGTGTGTTTAAACTATGAAGGAGTGGATGCTCCTCCCGCTTGCTTGAGTGAGTACTGGATGTGGCTGATAACATCACTTTGGCATGCTATTATCTAAAATGGTAGAATACCTCACTTCAGCAAAGTCTGACATAAATCTTTGAAAACAAAGACATTGCATATGTATGAGCTGAAATAGATATGACAGTGTTGGCACATTAATATTCCTGTCACTAGGGGGTTTCAAACTTTTAAGGATAGGACTGGAATGAATTCATGCTGTAGCTGGTAAAATAGGGCAGCATATGAGAGGACAATTAGGCATTACCAACTCAAACATAATAAAATATATGCCAAAATGAATGTGTTTGATTGTTTCTTTTGGTTGAAATCAACTCTGGGATTGTCCCTTGGGAACACCAAGAATAAATCGTTTGGGATAGAAATGTTCATGATTGTTCTAAAAACACAACTGACAATATTCAGTGAGATCAGGGGCAGTCAATAGAAGGGAGAGATATCTACGTCTGCTGCTGTCCCTTGTGGTGGATCATAGGTAACATCTGTTTCCACTTATTCTATAACAACCTTCATTAAAAGTAACTATGGATCCTAATTGAACTGTTCTCTGTGTAGTTGATTGTGGACAGGAAAAAAAGAAAAAAAACATGGTAATGAATATTGTACAATTTTTTCCCCCATTTTTTAACTGTTGTGAAAATCTTTCCTGTTACTGATTCACATTAAAAAAAAAAAAAAAAACAACAGAAATAAACACCTGGAAAAAAGGAGAAAATTTGCAGAATAATGGAGCTAACAATTCCTCATTTGTAATTATTTGGGGTTAATTAAGGGCCCATTTGCAAGAAATTTTCCAGTAAAGAATCCAAACTAGCTCTGTCTCAACATTATAAATCACTAGGTTCTAGGAAATCACCACTCATCGGGAAAAAAATGATAAAACAATGGTATTAGGTTTCTTTTCGTGTGAGCATATATGAGAAACATTTGACTTCAATGCTTAATGAAAAGTGGTTATTGAGCTATGATTCTAAACCTTTCATGTGAAGATGAGATTTTTGCTTTAGGAAAAATGAAATTTGTATATATGTTAACCTTGTGAGCTAGGAATGAAGGACAACTTGAAAGAGTTTGTCTGATACCAAAAAACTGTTTTGCTTCTCTAGCCATTAATCATGTTTGGCACATTCTTGTATCCTTGACAAGCTTGGTCTGAGCCCTGACACGAGGTGCCCAGTAACCTCTAACCAGACACAGATGAAAATTCCTCTATTACAAATAGGAATGAAACTAAGATCCAATAATTGTACTGTATCACAAACATACATCAATAAGTCAGCAATTTTATAAACCATTCCAAGAGTCTACCTCCATTTCTTTTTCTTCACATTTTACTAATAAAATCTTGTGCAGGTGCTTAGGTCAGGATTTTCCAAACATACTGATATATGTGTGTGCTTGGGTTTGAGTTAACTCTTTTATTACACTAATGCTATCTGTCACTTCTTGCATGTGTCAGCATTGCTTTTGAATGACAAAAAGGTTGAGGCAGTGTGGCATATATAAGGAACTCTTGTACCTTTCAAGAAAAGTAGCTTTACATGGAAAATAAAAGAATTTCACATTGATAAGTAATTTAGCAATAGGCAAATATTATTTATTCTATGCTGTGAGAAATGTCAGGGGTTGAAAGAAAAAAAATCTTAAGGAGTAATACGTTCCAAAATGGCAGCATGAATTGCTAAAGTCAAATAATTGAAGGATTTTCATTTTTTTGTTTCAATTTCTCTGCCCAATTATTTTCTTTACCTTGTAAAGCAGGAGAAAAAATCCTGGAAGTTACTTTTCTACATAAACAGAAAAAAAAAATCCCAACATTTGCTTTATCACTCTAATTCGCTAATATTGCAAGACAACATGTATTTTACATCTATAAAATCCACTATAAGCATGTTTTCTTCATTCATGGTAAAAATATCTATTTCCAATGAACAGAACTTCCAATCTGAATCAGAGTGAGAATGAAGAGGTAAAAGAGCAAGAATACATAGTGACTATTGTGGAAAGGAGTTCACTGCAATACATACTTTCATAAAAGTCATTGACTTTTAAAAGAAAAAAAGTCTTGTGTTGATCAAAGAAATCCTCATATTTTCAATAAGCAAAATATTCATTGCATGGAATCTTTGATATTACTACACAAAGAAAACAAAGCTATCCACTTGGAACTTTAAAATGTTCCCTTTCTTGTCAATTCATTACTCGAAATAATGAATTGCAGCCTCTTCTTCATCTTTCCATTACATATTTGGGATAGTTTACATTACTTTGAAATGGCTTAAATATTTCACCACCCACTGTAGAATGCCCTGATGAAGGGAAGAAAAATGCATTTACTTTCATAATTTGACTGCAGTGATTTCTTTCCATATGATTCAGAGCTTAGGAATACCATGAGCATACTGTTAAAAGAAAAACCCCATCGTGGTGAAATGTATTAAAATGCAAGAATACATTATAAAAGTTACATGGGAGATACCTGATAAAGAAGTAGAAACCCAATCCATTTACAGCATGCTCTATAGCTTTTAGTGTGGTATGGAGATACTGGGAAAGCTCTGATAACAACAAGAGCTAATAAATTTGCCTGTATAGTAGCTGTAGATAAGAGCACTGCTATTTTCACTGGAACTGTTAGTTTTGAAGGCTTATACCCACAGAAATTATGTCTACAAACACCAGTTTCCATTAGAAAACCACTAGAAAGATGTAAAATCTACCCATCCACAGTCTTTCTAGCTTATAGAAAACGCTAGGAGAGCTCCTAGAAATTCTGTGCCTACACACAGAATTTCTTCTGTGGAATCCCATCTTTTGTTCATCTGATCTCATCGTCTGGATTTATTATGGTTTCACATTTTCTGATAGATTAAGTATGAAAGAGCCAGAATTTCAGAATACTCACAGATAAAGCCACCCATCCCTTTATTTATAGTTTGTAATATGCCTAAAGACTTTAGAATCTTTTCCATAGTCAGTATTCTTTTCTCCACATATCCATGTGATATATAACATTTTACATTTAAACAAAAATAAAGCTATCTTTAATTATTGAAATACAAAAAAAAATCTATGCATGGTCCTTTGTTTTCAGTAAACAAAAGTGATCAGATTGGAATCTGTAATATGGAACGAAATCATTTAGTGGAATATCCATTTCACATCACAAGACGAAAAAAAACAAGATCTTTGCAGAGAAATATGCATGTGGTATATCAACAAAGAAGCGAAAAGGCGTAAATAACACTGGCCCTGGTTAAACATACCCTGGCTATTTACATAAAAATGCCCCTCTCCCCAATTCGACGCAAAACAACTTCTGTGGGTGAACTTTTTTATGGCAATATGGATTTCTTTTCTGTGACTGTGTATTGCAAACTCTTTGCAAAAACAGAGTTTTTAAGGAAAGTTGTTATATTAAGATGTATGTCTGCTTCCTTTCAGAAGACAGATTAGAGTGCCTCAGCTGCCACTGAAGTTGTCTCTCTTTGTCACAAAATGGAATGCTGCATATATAAAAATGCAGAGTGTAATGTGGAGTCAAATGTCTCTCAGCACAAGAGTTGTTCATTTTAGCACCCATTTTCTTGGTATTTATCAACTTACTAATTATAGGCAAATTGCTTCCAACACTAAAACTGTGGTGATTAGCAGTTTTTTCTGCTAACTCCAGTCTACTGTAGTTCCGGTAAAGAATGTCAATAATCCAGATTCCTTTCTCTATCCTGCTTTAGAGCATGTAAAAATAAATTCATCAGGCCAGTGAATCTCAACTTGGAGCAACTTGGAGGAGTGGGGGAGGGATGGGGAATAGTTTCATTTATCAAATCAAGACCTCAATGGTAGGACCAGAAGGTACTCGCCACCTCCCATTCAATTGTGCAGGTTTGAAGGTTCAGTGGAGCTTGATCCTTTGCAAGAAAGAAATCTGACAGTCCCAGCTACACTAGGGGAGTGTGTGCATTTGAATGTTGGGGAGGACAGCATCAATTACTGTGGCTCAACACAGGTCAGCATTAAAGATGGGGGAGTGTAGAGTCCTAACCCAAATCTCTGCACTGATACCCTAGCCAATGGCTGGGTTTCATTGTTTCAGATCAACCCTATCGTGTAACAATGCAACAGAGTTACATGGGTTTGTATGGCTAGACATAAAACAGTTTGCAATCTTTGGCCTTCCATTATAATTTTCAAAGTAGCTCAAATGAAACGGGAGTAGGATGCCATTCTAGAAAATGTTTTCATAACATGTGGGACAATAAAAGGTTGCATTTTCTATCACCATTGCTAATTCCACCCATTTGTTTCTCATTACAATAAGTAAACAAGATTAAATGGAAAATCCCACAGTTCACAGAGTACATTACGCAGCAGAAATGTCTCAGACAAATACTATGTGAGTGCATTAAGCAACTTATGTTCCTCTAAGCAACTATGCATTTCTTTCTGCTATGAAGTTCTTAAAATGGCAAAGTTATGTTGGCAGGTCCCAGTCAACCACAAAGTCTGTGATGGCCTTGCTCTCTCCCCCCCAGCCTCCCAATACACTGCTTTTAGTCTAATTGCTTATTTGCAGTCTCAGCAAGCCAGAGAGAAGAATTTTCTCCTCTTTGGCTTGTATCTGAATACTAACTAGCCAGCCTAGCCAAGGCTCTCTAAAGAGTGAGGCTGCATGAGAGACACAGTGCATTGGACACAGTCAGGAGGCAAATGAAAGGACAAAACAAAGGCTATTCAGGGCTGAATCCTCTGATAAACTCACCCATCCCCCAATCCCTTTAAAACTGAAGAGAAAGGGAAAAACCCATGAATCCATGGCTGAATGCCTGAGGTTGTCAGAATAAAGGACAATGAATGACAGCTGACTGTCAGCACAATTCTCAGACTCAGAGTTATCACTTGTTGGCATTGTGGAGCCAGAAAAAGAAAATAAAAATTAAAAATGTGTGTACGGAACAAGGAAATATGTCCTAAACTCTCTGTGCATGCACAGCCTAGTTCAGTGAAGGAGAAGTTACTAAGTGGTTCCACATGGTTTTCCTCCCTGTTCAGTATATTTTTGCTGGAAAATGTTCTCAACTTATTAAGTGTTTTTCTTGTGACAACAACGCTAAATGATGTTGGAAAAGCCACAGAAAGGTCATGAACCTGCTTTTCCCTTTAATTCCCTGCTTAGGATGGAAGATCTAACATGATAAAATAGAACAGAATCTCATAAACCTGTTGCTAAATAAACAACCGCAAAACAAGAGTACAGGGGGAAATGTTGAATGATTTCTGTTGGACTTATCTGGGAACTCCTCTCAAGCTATTTTTTCACCCAACATATTTTTCTAAACTTTCATCTTCACTGACTCCTTTAATCCTCCTTCCTTTGTTGTTTCAAGGGACCCATCAGCTTGTTTTAAGTCGCAACTGCCCACGTTTTCCAGGGCTAAAACTTTACTTTACATTCTCATATAAATCCATAGCACCTTTCCCCCCCGAAATGTGTTAGGCTTTGCCTTGAAAGATTGAAAAGGAAAAAAAAGGACTTTACGACTTCTTAAATAATGTGCCCTAAGTTGGCTTTGCTTTATTTTATGTGCTATAATATGTACAGGTCCTGAGAGATAACAAACCTAGAATGGTGGGTATTTAGCAATTAAAGTACTTTTGGCCTTTTCTCAGCTCTGTGGTACATGGTAGTCTGTTGACCGTCTGTACTGAGAGGACAAATCCCATTAGACTGATGAAGAGTCACAAGTGCACAGAGCACCAAGTTTCCGAGTCTTGCCACAGTAGGCACCAAGACAATTCTTCAATGTGGCTACACTTCAGAGGCCAGACATAACTGGCCAATGAACAGGGAGAGCGACAGAGGCAGTGATCTGTAGCCCTGTAAGCACACACAGGTCACCATTATGGGGAAACTCAAAGTGCTGTTTCTGCCCCAGCAGGTGTTGCTGAACATTCTAAATCTTCAGAGAGGGATGAATGAAGAAACAGGGTGTAAAGCTGAAGTAACACAAGAAAACCAGGAGGAAGTTCATTTCTTGGCTTTTTTGCTCCCTCAACTAAAAAGGGGAGGAAAACTTTCCTTACATAATAAATGGAATTTTGAAAAGTTGTAGTTTATACACCTTCCCCCCGCCATGTTTCTCAACAAACTGAAGAAGCAATTTGGGAAAGAAAACAGTGAAGGATATTTATGTTACCCTTTATGAAATATGTCCAGTTATTTGATTTTACCGTAAAGATAGAAAGTAAAGCTCTTGACCAGGGAATCTTTGTTTCCCCCATCTTTCAAATCAGTCTCAAAAAATGTTATTTCAGTACATTTGACCCAAAAGATTGCATTTACTGAATTTACCGAATTGTGTATACAATTGGTCTAGCCACAGGGGAAAAGCATTCATTCCAAAATAATTGGGATTATTAGCTTCTACTGGCTCACTTACATCAGGTATTGACTTCAGAAGAACAAGAATACAAAACAACTATGACTACACTTGGAAAAATTTCACATACAGTTCATATTTGGAATCTATTACACTTCTGCTATTTATCTTTGCACAGTCTCATAAAGACATTTTGAGAACAAAAACAAACTTTAAAAAAGAAAAAAAATTCTCTCATCAATGGGCTTTTACATCTTAGATGAGAGTTCTTGAAAATTACAGATGAGCTATTTAAACAATTCACCCTTACAGGATCAGCTCCAGAAACTTGCATTTAAATCCTACAGTTGGATGCTAAACCTAGTTTCCTCATTGCGTGAACCTGAAGAGAAAATTTATCCCCAGAGAACTGAAAGGCTAATTTTCCACACTGATTCATTTGTTTGCTGGGCATATTTTAATGCATATAATTAAGTGCATGCAAGTTTAATTAACCAATTTCTGTTTACTGGGAGTGCTCAAATGATTGAGATTAAGGATTACAACTTTTGCCACTCTCAAGAGTTGCATAAAAATGATAATAGTATTATATTCCTTTTAGACAATACATATCTTTGCCTATCTCTCACCTCTCTCTCTCTCTCTGTCTCTCTCTCTCTCTCTCTCTGTCTTTCTCCCTCTCTTTTTCTCTCTCTTTCCCCCCATCTCTCTATCTCTTCTGGGAAGTTATTTAAAGTAAGTACTTCTTAAATGAAGATATTCAGTTATGACTTTCCCTTACATTGAACAAGCTGGGTAATATAATCAAGCGGTGTAGTAGATAGAGAGTTGACATTGAAGCCAGGAGAAACATATTGCCTCCGACCCTTACTGGCTGTGTGACCCTGGGCAAGTCACTTAAACTCTCAATGCCCTAGTCAATTCTTTAAGATCTTAAGTTTCAGAGAAAGTGCTGACCTGAATTGGTAGATGGAGTTTCCTCATAAAGGAATTCTTAACAGCAACGAAATCATAGGTCCAATCTATATTGCTATTCATACATAATATAACTTGTAATATGCATTATATGTATACATTTATATATGTCCAAAGAAGTCTAGTTTGAATCAATTAAAAAAAATCTACTGGTCAATCACTGATTGATAATTCCAGGATGATGTTTTAGACACTTGATGAAAATCATAAATGCAAATGAACCTTTCTCCTTTGTAAATTGTCTCAAATTCCTTCATTAAATGATAAATATTTTATTTTTAACTCATTTTATACTCACTCAATAAACCATTAATACATACTGTATAAAGAATGACCATTTCTGATCCATGATTAAGAAAATCAGTGTGGTCATTAATGGGGTAGAAAGGCCGTAGAGAGTCTTTCTGAGGAGAAAGGTGAATGTGCTGCATTCTAAAATCTGTGAAGTTCTGCTACAACTGGGTTTTTTGCCACAAAGGCTGAGTTCCCACTATAGTATATTCTTAGAGGAGGCAGAGATCACTTATGGGCAGGAGTGTTGTGAGGCTTAAATAAAATAACTGATGTAAAGCACTTTATAAATATATGCTATTGTTATGATCCTATAGCATCCAGACGTTCTGTCTGGTTCTGACTTCATTCCCTCAGTGAAAGTTCTACTAACTTCCTGTTGAGCTCAATGAAGGATTATAGGTAATAGAGCAGTGCACTGATTAACATTTAACTATGTGTGGGGGGGTGTGGCTATAAGCACAAACCTTTACGTTCAAACTGCATGTAGACAATTTTTTTTAGTCTTGACAATCAACAAAACAATGAACCAACTGCTGATTTTAGCAATTGTGGATTTCTGAGATGTAAGTGCTCACAATGAAAACTTCAAAATGAGCTCTTCTCAGTATGAGAGGTGGTTCTGGGAACATGCTTACTTATGAGCTAAGTAATCAAGGGAAGTTTCATGGAAAAAAAGATTAAACTTCAACTAGACTTTGAAGAAAGGGTAAAATTTTGACAAGGGGGTTAGGATAGGAGAACAGTTCAATTAAGGAGAAAGGCATGAGAAAAGATACGGTGATGGAAATACGTCAAAATGGCAAAAAAAGAAAGAACAACTTTCCAATGAGGGTGGGTGGGGAGTGAGGAAGGGAGAGAACTTGGAGCTCAAAGTTTTAAAAATGAATGTTAAAAATTATTTTTACATGCAACTGGGAAATAAGATATGTAGGCAATGGCATATAGAAATCTATCTTGCCCTAGAGGAAAATAGAAGGGAAAGGAATGGGGGGGTGATGGAATGGAGGGCAGATTGGGGGAAGGGGTAGTCAGAATGCACGATGTCTTGGGGTGGGGGCAGTGGAGAGATGGGGAGAAATTTTGGAACTCAAAATCATGTGGAAGTGAAAGCTGAAAACTATAAATAAGTTAATTAGCAATTTTTAAAAAAAAACCATGAAACAATAAATATTTAAAATAATAAAAAAGAACATGGTAGACCAAAGGATTTTAATGGAACACATTACACAGCCATTGATATGTTTTCATATTATGCGTTGCAATTAGCAAATAGCATTTATATTTAATTTTAGTGTTAAAGAATATTGTTATCTGAAAAGATTAATAAAATTCTTCCTTTCTACCTTAAAAAAAGAATAACTTTCATTTTGTAATATTTCAGAAGTTAGATAAAACATTCATACCTATCAATGAAATCATGTGATAAAAGTCCAGAAAAAATGTTCATTTCCATTTATTTATTTGATGGATAATCATTCAAGACAAATAATCTATTACCTCAGTCACAGAATAGGTACCAAACAATAAGGTGAATGAATGGGATATGTTAATAAAATGATTCAGTATTACAGAAGAGCCTGCCTTTATTCTCTGCAGGACCTTAGTTTAAAAATTCCAGGGTCTAAATAAGACAATATGTAAGAATTCTTTCTTTTAAAAATTGATGACTTGTGTCTTTAAATAATAGTCATTTTAAATCTCCCTCCAGTACTGAACCTTCCCTTATGTCAAAAATAACAACTGAAATGATCATCTGAAACAGTGACCATGTTTGAAAATGCATGTAGCATTCTGTTTTCATAATGTCCTAACTTCAGTGCTATGCTGGAGCATTGTGACAGCTGAGGGAAGATGACTGTTAGAGAGTGAGAATTTACATATTGGAAATCAGCAAGCACTACAAATCAATGCTTGATTTATTATTTTGTTGATTAACTGAGCTTAAGAAAATGTTGGAGACTGCTAATAATGCAGGTTAAACTTAAATGTTTGCTTTGGGGTACATTTTTTTTTCCAGAGTCACTTGTTAAACACTCACCACCATTCTTCTGACCAGCTCTTTTCCATGAGAAGCAATGTAGGCTTTACTGCCCAGTGTTCCATGCTTGCTGTGGTGAAACAGACATAGTCATTTACCTAGTGGATCTGGGAGATCCAGATGTTTTCCAGAACCTTCAATGGATTTTTTGTCTACTCACATTTTGGCTTCCTTTTGGAATCTTCTCTATATTGTTGTAATCATACATACACACACACTCACACACACACACAAGTACACACACAGGCATACAAACCTACATACATGCATATGTATGTATGTATGTATATGTATAAACATATATTTCTTTTGCTTTTGTTTATTTTGTTCTATCTATATAATTTCATTGAAATTATCCGATTTCTCTAAATGCATTTATTTATCAGCACCTACTGCACAATAATATTACATTGCATCTGAAAACTCTAGTTTCTTCTGTCATCCCCCAGTCAACAGCTTCAACGCAGTTCTTTGCTAGTATAAAGAATGCTGATATAAATATCTTGGCATACGTTGGACTTTCACTCTCTATCTCTATCTCTGCCTCTGTCTCTCTGTCTCTCTCTCTTTCATTCTGTCTCTGTCTCTGTCTCTCTCTCTCTGCCTTCCTTGCAGCATACGTGGAATCCCTGGGTCAAAAAGGATTGAAAGTTTCATCACTTTTCTTCCAGAATCCAAATTTAAATCTGGAACAGCTGGGCCAGGATGTCATTATTGTTTATTTGTTTTTTAAAAGAACTACATCAAATAGCCGAAACTTTAGAAGAAAGTATTTTTTCACACGGAGATATTTTTTTTTTTACATACTTGGGGCATTAAATGAGAGTCAACTGAATTATCAACCCTATAGAACAGTGTAGTTTTAAAAAAAATTAATACTAGAAGTTCTGTGGACGGTCGGTCAGTGTCTACTGACTATTCTTCTTAAATGTATTAAGTTGAACATTCTTTTTTATTCATTTTATCTTTCAATTTTTTTTTAAATTACAGTGCTTGGGTCATCCACTAATGTCCTCTGCTACCTAATCATGATTCACAGATGACCCTTCACTCTTAAAAGCTATTCCAGTAGTGTATCAACTCTGTCAGGTCCTGGGTAAAATGAAAAAATCCATGAGGTTGGAATGTGTGTGTGTGTGTGTGTGTGTGTGTGTGTGTGTGTGTGTGTGTGTGTGTGTGTGCGTGTGTGTATGTGAGAGAGATAGAGAGAGAGATACAGAGAGAGGCAGAGAGAGAGGGAGAAAGAGGGAGACAGAGAGAAGAGAGCAGTGAGAAACATCCTGTCTGTAGATGAATTTTTTTTTATATGTACAGAAATATTTATAACAGTTTTTTTTCTTTCTTTAAATTAATTAATTTAACTTTTGACATTCATTTTCACAAAATTTTGGGTTCCAAATTTTCTCCCCTTTTGTCCCCTCCCCCCACCCCAAAACACCAAGCATTCTAATTGCCCCTATCACCAATCTGCCCTCTCTTCTATCATCCCTCCCTTCCTTCATCCCCATCTTCTCTTTTGGCCTGTAGGGCCAGATAACTTTCTATACCTCATTGCCTGTATTTCTTCTTTCCTAGTAGCAAGAACAGTACTTGACAATTGTTCCTAAAACTTTGAGTTCCAACTTCTCTTCATCCTTCCCTCCCCACCCGTTCCCTTTGGGAAGGCAAGCAATTCAATATAGGCCATATCTGTGTAGTTTTGCAAATGACTTCTATAATAGTCATGTTCTGTAAGACTAACTATATTTCCCTCCATCCTATCCTGCCTCCCATTACTTCTATTCTCTCTTTTGATCCTGTCCCTACCCAAGAGGGTTGACTTCAGATTGCTCCCTCCTCCCATTGCCTTCCCTTCCATCATTCCCCTCACCCTGCTTATCCCCTTCTCTCCCACTTTCCTGTATTGTAAGATAGGTTTTCATGCCAAAATGAGTGTGCATTTTATCCCTTCCTTTAGTCGAATGTGATGCGAGTAAACTTCATGTTTTTCTCTCACCTCCCTTCTTTTTCCCTCCACTAAAAAGTCTTTTGTTTGCCTCTTTTGTGAGAGATAATTTGCCCCATTCCATTTCTCCCTTTCTCCTCCCAATATATTTCTCTCTCACCACTTAATTTCATTTTTTTTTAGATATGATCCCATCCTATTCAATTCACTCTGTGGTGTGTGTGTGTGTGTGTGTGTGTGTGTGTGTGTGTGTGTGCACATAATTCCACCAACTACCCAGATACTGAAAAGTTTCAAGAGTTGCAAATATTGTTTTTCCATGTAGGAATGTAAACAGTTCAACTTTAGTAAGTTCTTATGGTTTCTCTTTGCTGCTTACCTTTTCATGCTTCTCTTCATTCTTGTGTTTGAAAGTCAAATTTTCTTTTCAGCTCTGGTCTTTTCACCAAGAATGCTTGAAAGTCCTCTGTTTCATCGAAAGACCAATTTTTCCCCTGAAGTATTATACTCAGTTCTGCTGGGTAGGTGATTCTTGGTTTTAGTCCTAGTTCCTTTGACTTCTGGAATATCATATTCTATGCCCTTTGATCCCTTAATGTAGAAGCTGCTAGATCTTGGGTTTTCCTGATTGTATTTCCACAATACTTGAATTGTTTCTTTCTAGCTGCTTGCAATATTTTCTCCTTGATCTGGGAACTCTGAAATTTGGCCACAATGTTCCTAGGAGTTTCTCTTTTTGAATCTCTTTCAGGAGGTGATTGGTGGATTCCTTGAATACTTATTTTGCCCTCTGGTTCTAGAATATCAGGGCAGTTTTCCTTGATAATTTCATGAAAGATGATGTCTAAACTCTTTTTTTGGTCATGGCTTTTAGGTAATCCCATAATTTTTAAATTGTCTCTCCTGGATCTATTTTCCAAGTCACTTATTTTTCCAATGAGATATTTCACATTATCTTCCATTTTTTCATTCTTTTGGTTTTGTTTTGTGATTTCTTGGTTTCTCATAAAGTCATTATCCTCCATCTGTTTCATTCTAATTGTTAAAGAACTATTTTCTTCAGTGAGCTTTTGAACCTCCTTTCCCATTTGGCTAATTCTGCTTTTTAAAGCATTCTTCTCCTCATTGGTTTTTTGAACCTCTTTTGCCACCTGAGTTAGCCTATTTTTCAAGGTGTTATTTTCTTCAGCATTTTTTTGGGTCTCCTTTAGCAAGGTGTTGACCTGTTTTTCATGCTTTTCTTGCATCTCTCTCGTTTCTCTTCCCAGTTTTTCCTCCACCTCTCTTACTTGATTTTCAAAATCCCTTTTGAGCTCTTCCATGGCCTTAGCCCATTGAATAATTATTTTGGATGTTTGGAATACAGAAGCCTTGACTCCTGTGTCTTTCCCTGATGGTAAACATTGTTCTTCCTCATCTGAAAGGATGGGAGGAGATATCTGTTACCCCAGAAAGTATCCTTCTATAGTCTTATTTTTTTCCCCTTTTTTCGGCGTTTTCCCAAACAGTTACTTGACTTTTGGGTCCTTTGTGAAGAGTAGGGTATACTCTGGGAATCTGTGAGATCTCAGTTCCTCCAAGGTGGCACAATCGAGTGTGTACTGGTCTGGATGCAGAGAGAGATTTTTATGCCCAGAATCTTAGCAGATACCTCTCCACAGCCACTTGGCCTCCAGTTCCCAAGTCAGCATTGGGGGCTGATTTTCAGATAAGCTGGATGGGCAGGGCTGCCATTCAGTGTGAGACAAAGACCAGCTTGGCCAGGGCCTCCACCCAGGGTGGAGGCAAGACTCAACTCTTCAATGCCCCCAGGGGTTTTTACACTCCAACAATGGAGCTTCCTTATGGGCTGCTATGCAGGCTCTGTGACTGCTGCCTGCTGCTGGAGCTATGGGAAAGCCCTTCTCCCTTCCTGGCCTGCTGATTAAATCCCGTCACTGACCTTTGGTGCCTGTGGGCTGAGGGATCCGAGGCCCTGGAGATTCCGCCCCTGAGGTGTCCTCCTCCTGGAGTCTCTTCATGCCCACGCTGCATGACCAAGGCTGGGCTCTGCGCTCAGCTCTGTGTCCAGTGCAGCCAACATTTCTGTGGGCCTTTCAGGTCACTGTGGGCTGGAAATCTCCTCCACTCTGTTGTTCTCCACTTCTGCTGCTCCAGAATTTGTTGAGAGTCCCTCTCTACAGGTATTTCATGGGCTGTGGGGAGGACCCTGCATAAGTGTGTCTTTCCAGTCTGTCATCTTGGCTCTGCCATCCCATCTTGAGAAAGCTAATTGTTAAATTTTACGAGTAAACTAATACGTCGGAAACTGACAAATGTTAAAATTAGACATTGATTTGTTTTGTTGATTGAATAAACTTAAGAAGATTATGGAGAAAATGTTAATAATGCAGATTAAACTTAAAACTATGATTGCTGAGCATTAACTTAGCACACCACTGGTTTGAACAAATTACCATATTTTACATAATTATAATTTTGAATACATGCAACCGCTTCATGGGATTCATTATTTGCATTAATGGGGACCTAGTTGTACATTCCATTTTATATAAAATGAGAGGAAAACATAAAAAATCCAAGAAAAAAAAAAACTGTGTTATCTACTTCTAGGATTTTCTTCTTTTTTGGGGGGTTCATATTCACTGGAAGAAAGAACTGACCAACATGGCCCCCTACTCTAAACGATTTAGTCTGTCAATGATATTGTTTAAAACTTTCTAATACCAATAGAAAGGAAGAGGGAAAAGAAAGGAGGGAGGAAAGGGAGAAAAGAAGAAGGAAGTTCAAGTTTCCTCTTCCATTAAGGTCCTTTTTGTAATTGAACATCACATTACTTTTCCAGCTATATTTCACATTACCTCCAGCCACTTATTCTACACTGCAGCCAAAGCACGCTACTTGTCAATTTCCATTTATGTCCTTTTTTGCTGACTCCACATCTTTGCTAATTCAGTCCCCTATTCCTAAAATGCATCCTCTTTGACTACTACCCTCATTAAAAAAAATCCCACCTTTTAAAATCCTATCTCAAATACAATAACATCCATTAAGCCTGGTCCATACCCGCCTACCCCTACTCAAAATGATTATTCACTGCTTAATTCTTCCCTGTGATTTCGTTTATATTATTTTATGCATTTATCATCGATTATTTTCCCTTATAGTGATTCATTTGCCCTCATAAAGTCTAAGCTATTTTACTGAGTGAGCTATAGTTTGTAAAATATTTGTATTCTCCCCCAGTGCCCATTTTGTATACTGTAAGTGTTTAATAAATGTTTGTTGAGTGAATGAAAAGATGATGTGTGACCACTCATTTACCCCAAGAATGTCCTGACCTGATCCTCCTGGTGCTCTTCATCAGCAAAGCAGTATATAGAACAGTTTCTTTCTCTTATGTATAGGGAGAACTCTACTCCATACTTTATATAAACTCCTGGATCTCCTTTCATTTTAGATTTACCCAGATTGGATATAACACTCTGTGGATGGGAGGTGGATCCTCTGTCTCTGAGTGGATCATCTTCCATCTGAGAGATGAGAAGACTGATGATTGTAGGGCATTCTAATAAAAAAAATAGTTTTGCATTTGAATATTGATCAAAGTTTTTGACCATGCAATGAAAAAACTTTTGATTCTGCTAATTTTTTTTTTGAGGGACAAACACCAAACACATCCTGAGGGACTCTCTGTCCCTGATTAAATCACTGGGTTTATTCTATGTGTGTGTGTGTGCAATATATGTTTCCACCGTCCGGATTTCAGTTGTTATCTCATTTCTAAGGAAGGAATGCAGTTAAAAGGAAGATGACAATGTCAGGAAACCAGTTTCTTCCTTTCCTATGAATATGCATTACATCAGATAGCTAGTGTGACCTAAAAGAGTTCAAAGGCCAGGAGTCACCTGTTACTGATTGACCAAGGATTCAAATGTTGAAAATGAATCCCAGAACAAGTTTGTATTTTAAGAGAGAGATAGAATCATGGTGGAATAGTCTCTCCCAGTTGGGGATCTTTTTTCTTATTTTAGTATAATTAGATAACTGATTAGCAGCTTTTTATTTTCCATTTGAATAACCAATAGTGATTTATTTGGTATGCTCTCCTGTCAAATGGGAAGCAATAACAATAAAGCTTATGCATCTTGGCTCTTGTCTACCCCGGAACCTGTGGTTATCTCCTTTATTAGGACATAGAATATGTATTGAGCATCTGAAATAATTAGTATTGAGAATCCATCTAATGGTGAGGATATAGAAGGTTATCTTTAAAAAAAACCCAACATAGAGTACAGATACATTTTCTCATGATGTTTTGGAATGGATTTTTTAAAAAGTATAATAAGAGCTTTCTTGTTTTCTAATATACTAAAATTGACATACTTATCTACCAAAAAAAAGATGCATAAGAAAGAAGAACATTTTAAGTATCAAATTTTTGGCTTTTTTCCTTAAAAATCTGTAACTGAAATTTTTAAGTTTATGTTTTTAATTGAGTAGCACTTGTTAGACTATTAAAACACATTTTTTTTGGCATCTTATTTCTCTTAAAATTATTTTCACATAAGTTTCATAGATCTTTCTCCCAGAATGTCCAATATACCATCTTTCTTATATTTACAAATAATCAGTTTTTCGTTTCTCCTTTGATTTAATGTTCTGTTCTTTCTGTCTGAAGATAACACTCTGTGATGGGTATGAACTCCCAATAGTGTTGATGGATTACTCTGAGCCATCTACACTCTTCTTCCTGGTTTCCCGTCTGACTAATGCTTGAACAAGTTAGTTATGCAATCTGTCTGTAACCATGGAACAACACTTTCCTCTCTGACCCACCTTTGGCAAAGTAATTATCAATGCTGCAAAATTTCTGGTGAGAGTTATGGAAGGAAGGAAATGACTTCATTCCTGTTAATTTCCTGCTCTATGATTTGCACAGGTATGATTTGGATTAATGTAGAAAGGCAAATTAGCAGGGAAAGAAACTTTGATCAGATTGGCTTTAAGTGAGTTTAGTTTATATGGACCCATTATTGTAGAAATTCACACCCAATTAGAAATTTTAATGTTACCACCTACCGCCATAAACAACACAATTCGTTGGTTTTTAAATCTTGGTGATTAGAAAAATGAGTCTGTATTTTATGTAAACCCTACGTAGGATCACATGATTTATACAAGATTGTCTTATTGAACTATCTAATTTTCAGATGGGGAACTGCAGACCAGAGAAGTGAAGGCATTTGCCCAAGGTCACATGGGCAGCAAGAAGTAGAGATGGAATTCTAACCCAGGTCTTCTGACTCCAAATTTAGTGTTTTATAAGTACATGGCAGTATAGTGTACTTGATAAGACCTTTGGTTTTGGAGTGAAAAGACCTGAGTTCAAGTCTCATTTATCGTGATCTGACTTTCCAGTAAGAATACTCACTCCAAAGTTATTATTTACTTCATAATTGCCAAATTTAATGTCCTTTTCCTCAATCTTTACCCTTCTTAAACTCTGTCTGGTTTTTGACAACTTGTCTGCTTTTCTCTTTTCTAGGTTTCTGTGACACATCTCTTTCCTCACTCTTCTACCTTCTTATTGCTCTTTTAAAATCTCTTTTGCTGTATCTTCAATCACATCATAGCTATTCATTCTTGAAAGACTTCTACTGTTCCTACTTCTTTTTTCCCTCTAAGCTATGTTGTCTGGTGATTATATCAGTTCCCATAGGTTCAGTTTTCAAATAATTTTCAGATCTTTATATCCAGTGCTAATTTCTTTCCTGGACTATAGTCTCATATTAGCAATTTCCTTTTGACCTATCAAGAATGTCCCGTAAGTATCTCCAATTCAATATATCCAAGAAAGAACTCATGATTCTCTCTTGTGCCACTTCACCTCTTCACCATTTTCATATTATTGTTGAGAGCACCATTGTCTCTCCAGTCACCCAGGCTCCTAACCTCAGTACCATTCTTATTCACCCTCTTATCTCCAATCTGTTGTCAAATCTTATGACTTTTTCCTTTCAACATATCTTATATATGTTTCCTTTTTCTCTGCTTGTACAACCACAACCCTTGTAAAGCAATCTCACTTAAACTATTTCAGTAGCCATCTAAATGTTTTCTCTGATTCTAGTCTCTCCCCAGTCTAATTCATCCACTCAGCTGGCAAATTGATTTTCTTAAGACAGGGTAGTTGACTGTGTCATACCCTCTTATCATCAATAAACTTCATTGGCTCCCTATTACCTCAGTAAACTCTAGTAACTTCTTATTGCCTCCAGCATCAAACATAACCATCCTCTGTTTGGTATTTAAACCCCTTCACAATCAACCTTCCCCCTTCCTTTTTTACTTTATTTTTTTTTAACCATTTCAAGATTCTTATACTTCACACTCCTCTCCACAAAATCTGCAATTCAGCTACACAGTCATCACACATGAAACTCTATCTTCTGACTCTCTATGTCTTTACATTGACTTTCCCTCAGGTTTAGAATCTTCTTCCTCCTCACCTCCAATTTCTAGTTTCTCTTACTTCCTTCAAGACATAGGTCACATCTGACCTTCTCCAGTAGACCTTCCTTGGTTTTCCATCACTCCCCCAGTCCCTTCTCCGTGATATATCCCTCCATTGGAGATATACTATAGGTACATAGTTGTTTGGATGCTATCTCTCTCAATTAGAATGTGAGTTGCTTGTGAACAGGGATCATATAGTATACACTTAATAATTACATGTTTGATCTGTACTTTTGCTAATAGCTAATATTACCTAGCATTTATATAACAATTTAAGATTCACAAAAGATTTTGCATATGTTACCTCATTTGTTCCTTACAACAGCTCTGTGAGGTAGGTAAGTCGTTAAGCCTCACTGAAACTCAGTTTCCTCAGCTATAAAGTGAGGTTCTTGGACTAGGTGACTGATAAGGTCCTGTCCAGTGCTGATCTATATACGATCTTATGGCATTTGCCCACTACTGTTCTAATTGCTGAGGAGAAAATGTAATAGTTGCCCTAGAATTTAAAATCAAGTTGGAGAGATAATATAACTAGAAAACAAAAGTAAATAACACATATGAGTAAGTGTGAGGTAGTGTGTTACAAACTGTGTATTTAAGTGATAAATATATTCAAAGAAAAGAAAAGGTCCATGTAGAACAGAGCTAGTCAGGGAACGGAATATGGAAGAGAGGAATCCCAGTATGTTCTTGAAGGAAATGCAGTGTTTCCTTGCCTAACAAAGCAAGGTCTGAGGTATTTTTTTTTTAAACTAATTTTAGTCCCTAGTGTACATATAAAAGTATCACGATAAGTTCTTGTTTAACTGAGTTGAAATAATTTGATCTGGTAAGGGTGAATCATCAGAATTCCAAAAAAATATTTTGTGAAGAGGAAGGAGAACATTAACAATAAGAATTTAAGGCCACACTTGGAAAATCATTAGTTAAATAATTGGTGTGGGATAATTTTGCTTTTTATTTGAAAGCTTCACAATATTTAAATGACTGTTCTTTCTCGGATCTTAGCGTCAGTAAGAAATTGTATGCCTAGAGTTTTAATTCTAAAAGTTTAGTAGTATAGCCATTTGCTATTAGCAAAAAGTTCATAGCAACTTAGTTAATTCAATGGACATTCATTGAAGGCCTTCTCTTCTTAGTGTGGAGAATTGTGGCTAGATTGCCCTTGAAGGCAAGAAACTGTGATCAATTCTTGTTTCTGATGGATACCAGCTGTAAGAGCTTGGGTAAAATGTCACTTAACCTTTCTGCACTCTGGACTACTCTCTCTAATTCCAGAGAAGATGATGATCAGTGTTTGTAGACTCTCCTCACCCAAGTTCCTTATCCCAGTCCTCTATTATGTGCCCACACAAAAGTATCTGCCCTCAAGGAGATTATGTTCTATTTGGAAGATAAAACCTGTACATGAATAATTACAGCATGAAGAAACTTCTAGGGCTGTATTGATAATGCATTTTTGCTTAATGTTAATATAATTTTGCTTTTTAATGGGAAAATCTTCCCTACCCATTAATGGGAAGATTTATAGGAAGGCCCACACCTTTTGTTAATGAGGCACTGGTTCTCAAGGGTTATGATGCCCTGTGGCTCTGAAAAATATATAAGTACTCTGAGGTGCGAAAAGTAAGTCAAAAACCCTGTGATAGTAGGCCCTCCTATGTATGTTGGAGTCCTTGCTTTTACAAGGGCAAGTAGAGAAAGTCCTAATGAAAAGGGTGCCACTTTCCTCAAAGAAAGATGACAAATATGAGAAGTGGTGAAGAAAAGGAATATCCTGTGGTCATTAGGAACTAGTCTGCACATTCATGAATGTGGGACATGTAGAATTGAGTCCATGTATAAGCTAGTAGTCTTATTGAATAGCACATTGCCTATGGAAGGAGGTAGCATTAAAAAGTCTCTATGATTTGTGATTAGCTCCACCCATAGAGGCACTACCATGAAGTCTTTGGGGGAATCAGGGACATGCCTGATAGTTAAGCAGACAATCTCAAAATTCTCCTCCTCCCACCCCCATTCTAGACAATGTTAGCTAGTCACTGTGCCACACGTGAACTTTGCCAGACATCTGGGGAAGATGGTTGAGGGTTGGAGAAGAAGTGCCTATAGGAACAATAAAGTGTTGTACTGATGTGGGATGGAACAATGGACAGCAGAAGGAAAGGATGGAGTCTGCCATAAGCTTAGGACAAGATTAAAACACATACACATTGGAAGAAGTGAGATGATGACCTGTAATCCTTGTGATGGTGAGGGATCTTAGATCAAATGAACAACTTCTTCTGAATCATTCTATATTCACCAAGGTAGAAGTGATTTCTCCCATTAGTGAAGCCATCCCTCTCTACCCCCAACCCCCAAGTCCATCTGTGTAATTCTAAGCAGCTGGCAGAAAAGGGGAAATTTCAATTCCTCTAACTCACTTTCATGGTGATATTATCCAAAAATGTTTATATAACTCTTAATGGCCGTTTATAATGAAAATGCTTTGTTATTGTTTTTGCAGCTTTAGAGAAAGAGAAGGAATATTCCCTTATAATGAGTGGAGGTATTTTTGCCAGGCACAGACTGTTCTACAGAGGGAGCAAAAGACAGAGGATATGCATGCATTTCTTTGTATAAGCTTTGGTAGTATGCATGAGTCCAGAGATTCCAAAGTCCAACATAGTCCTAGACTGCAAGCCTGTGTTGGAGAAGTGTAAACAGTTGCTTTAGTCTAAGAGGATTTGGGCATCAGGTTACCAAGTGGGAAGATTTTGTGCATGTACTTAAAGGATCTGGAGTCTTTGAAATGTAAAGACAAATTTGGGGGAGTTGTCCTAGCTTTAGGGAACCTTCAGTTGTCTGAATCTATCCATATATAAGCTGAAGGGCTCCTGGGCTCACCTGAGGTCTGGTGGGTGGATCAGGAAATATAGTTGAGATATGGGTGTGTGTGTCTGTGTGTCTGTGTGTGTGTGTGTGTATTCACACATATATGTATGTATGTATGTATGTATGTATGTATATAAATGCCAATTTCCAAGGCATTAATGTTCACTCTGATATGTCTTATACTAAGCATAGCTTTTTATTATTTTGTAAATAGTTTCCTTCTATTCTTTAAATGTTTTTGCTCTTGTAACACGACCAAGACAAATTCTTCAGGACCTACTAGAAAATGGTCAGGTTAACACCTTACTCTGGGGGATGAATGATTTTACTTCTAGCTTGCTTTCTTTTGAGAATGGTAGTAAAAAGAAATTCATTTTTGTCATTTTTATTTTTAATGTGTGTGCAGAAAAAGAAACTGAACTGTATGTGAAACAGGCTAGTGTGATATAGTTTTGTTGGTCCAGTTTTATAGGCAATATCCAAAGGGACATTTACTGAACAAATTGGACATAGGTCTTCTCTCTATTGGGTCAGATTAATGTATTGACCTTGGCCATATTGAAATCATACAGCTTATTTTAAAACCTATTTGACGTGATGCCTGTTGACTTTGGCATCTATGATGAATAGTAGGATGTTGTTATCTTTAACTTTCTTCACAGATGACTCAGTGGTCAAGGAAAATTTGATGATGTCATTCTTAGAGATGTCTATGAAGCTAATGTATCATGATTTTTCAGAAAGTGCAAGATATTTGAATTTTCTTCCTTTTTTTGGTGATTTTGGTCATGCTTCTACATGAGATTTTTGGCCTTCAGGGTCTGACTTCCTTTTTCTCTTGAAGGAGATTGTCTCCTTTTTGGGGGAAGGGTTATTAATAAATCATCATCATTGTCATTGTTGTCTTTGGTCACTTGGTTTTTCTATCTCTCCCAGGCTGGACATGTATCAGTTAATCATACACCCTGATCTCATTACTGATCAGTATGGGAGTATTGACCTCCATCGTTTCCAACCTGAGTTAGTTTACCCCTTTTTATGCAACCATGGAAGATGCCTCCTTCTCACCCTGCCCCCCATTCCTAGGATCTCACCATATTGGTTCCAGACTTACTAGGAAAACTTTAACAGGTCAATCAACTACAGATCAAATGTTTGGAGCTTAAATGATCTGCTAACCTCAGCCTCCCTGCTAGCTGTGATTACAGGTGTGTGCCACCATACCTGACTGAAAAGTCAGTTTTTGAAGGGAGAGGGTTCAATTCAAAAGTTCAATGACAAATTAGTAGATAAATCTGGATATTTTCCTTCAAATTAATTTCATTCAAATATATTTAGCTATGTCAGAACTTCCTTTTTAGTTCTTTTCCATAAAAACCTGTTAATAAGGCTGAAGTGCCAATCTAAATAGTTTCCTATTATCTTTCTTTAAATGGGACCCAGATCCTGACTTTCTTTCAACTTATTTCAACCTTCTGAATTTTGAGAAGGCAGTATAATTTTCATGTTTATTATGCTAGCAATTCTTAATTGTCTTCTATTTCTCTTTGGCTTCAGGCTTCAAAGAAGCAGCATGGTTTTCTTCATTAATTTCTTGGAGAAAAATTTGCTGACTAAAGTCTATGTTACATAGACACACACACACAAATACAAACCATTTTAAAGTCTGAATTTGTCCACTTTTTAAAGTGAGGGAAAAAGCTGTCCCTCAAGATACTAACATTCTCTCATTTGCCACTAGAGTATTTCATAGCTCATTATCAGGATTGCTGCTTTTTCTAGAAGAACATCTGGCCCATTTCAGAGTTTTCTGCACCATTTAAACCCCTAAGATCCATGAATTTACATTTTATCACTCATGTGTTTTCTAGACTTTTCTTGTCATCTGGATACTTTAAAATTATATGTGTGTGTGTGTGTGTGTGTGTGTGTGTGTGTGAGTGGTGAGGCAAAGAAACTTTCATGTGTTGTAAAAATAAAGAGAATAATATCCATCTAAAAGAATGATAGTTTCAGTAGGCAAAATACATTCTTGAATATGTGGTTATAAGACAGAAACAAGTAATTGCTAGAATGTTGGACTCACTTGGAGTGGGGAAGATCTAGGCTATCATCTTGCCTCTGACACTATCAGAGTGGCCCTAAACAAGTCACTCAGTCCCTCTAAGTCTCTGTTGCTTCAGATCGACAATATGGATGTGAGTATTTACCTCGCAGAGTTTGGGGGAGGCTAATGTGGGATAATGTAAAGAAATTACTTTGCAAACTTTAAAGCATTTTGTCAACAATTTTTGTTGTTATTGTGACATGATAATAGGATTATGGTAATAATATAATATGATATTTTGGAATATTGTTATTTTCAGATGGACAAGAAATGGCCTCTAAATAAAAGTCTTAACTTGTGAAAAAAGAAAAGGAAAAAAAAAACCCTTATGGTTCTTTAATACATACTCATTAAACAAGTCATGGAAATTTTATGGGAGATAGTATAGGGGAATGAAAATATTCTTACAGTGAACATCCAATGAATCTGGAAATGCCTCTCTTTAATTGATTTTGACACTTCTCTACTAAATCAGGAAAATTCATTTTCATGAATTCAAATCTGCCTTCAGACACTTACTAGCTCTGTGACTCTGGACAGGTCACTTAACTCTGTCTCAGTTTCCTCATCTATCAAATCAGTTACAGAAGGAAATGACAGATTTCTCCAATGTCTTTGCCAAGATAACACCAAGTGAGGTCATGAAGAGACAGACATGACTAAACAACATGCACCAGATACTATGCCAGGTACTGGGGATCTAAGTTCAAAGTAACAAGTGGTCCCTAATTACATTGATCTTACATTAAATGCAGAAGACAAAAAGTTAAAATAAAGATGAGTGGAAAGAGCACTGGACCTGGGGTCAGGAAGACCAGAGTGAAAATCTTGTCTTAGATTTGACCCTGGCAAGTTACTTATCTACTTTCTGCCTCAGTTTCTTCCTCTATAAACAGGAAATATAACAATAGTGCCTACCTTTCAGGGTTGTTGAGAGGAACAAATAAGTTAGTACATGTAAAGATCTTACAGAACTTAAAGTGCTAAATACATATTTTGTTCAGTCATTTTTCAGTGTCGTCCAATCCTTTCAGTGATGTTTTCTTGTCAAAGATACTGGAGTGGTTGACTGTTGCCTTCTCCACTCATTTACAGCTGAGCAGATGGAGGCAAAGAGGATTAAGTGACTTATCCAAGGTCACACAGCCAGAAAATGTCTGAGGCCAGATTTGAATTTAGAAAGATGAGTCCAACTCTCTATTCACTGTACCAACCAGCTGCTTCATATAAATTCTAACTGTTATGATTATGATTATAGATGCATACAAAGTGTTGAGTATTGTTTTGTTTGAGGAAGGGGAACAGAAATTGGGAGACCAGAAAAGGCTTTATTCAGAAGATGATGTCCAAGCTGTATCTTAAAAGAAGGGGGGACATTGATGTGGTGAAGGTAAGAAGGTAATGAATCGAAGGCATGGGGTGGGGACAACCAAGACAGAAAGACAAGGTCTGGAGCTGGAGAGTTATTAGTGATAAACATAAAGAAAGCTGGTCTAACTGAAAGGAGTAAAATCCAATGAAAATGAAAAGATAGGTTGGGGCATATTTAGAAACTAAGCAGAATATTTTATATTTTACCTTAGAGGCAAAACAAAAGCCCTTACAATTGGTTGAGTTGAGAAGTTTCATGGTCAACTCTAGAGTAAATGACAATTACTTTGGCAATAGCATGTAGGATGAACTGGAGTGGGGAGAGACCTCAATAAGAAGACCAATTAGTAGAATGCTGCAAGATTCTGATGCAGCAAGATTTAAACAGTTCTATTTGAAATAGGTTACCGAAAACTTTGTGAATTAATTTGAAGAGATACTATAGCATCGACTCAAATACCGAAGAGGTCCTTCCATTTAATCTTGTTACATATTTTCAATGCTTTTGAATGGGTGAATGAGGTGGAAGCTTCATTTTCTTTCATAATCAAGACTATCTATTTCTAGGTTAATCATTGAACACCTAATTGCTTGGTGAAGGCTTTCCTTTGATTTTATTTGAGAAAAATTATCAGACTATAAAAACTTAGGTCTTTTTAATCATCTAACAATACTGGGGAGATTTTTGTCATCATCATGAAGTCCAAGTACAAGACAATGATGATTCATTTTATCACAGCGGTCTAACAGCAAAATTAGACTCCAATTATATCGTAGTCATTCCAACAATAATGTGCCGGAAAAAGATTTCTATGATTTCATATCAGTAATATACCTTACCTCCATGCTTCCTAGGGTTTGGAGTGAAACAAGAATATATCCCAAAGAGTTCATATTGATTCAATTTTTTAATTAATAAAAATTCTAGATCTAACAAACCTCATTTATAAAATGGGTATTCCTCTGTGTGGAGACATATACACATATATGAATATAAAGAAGAATATATAGATATATACGAATGAAAGGAAATAAATGAGAATCTTTATTACATTCACCTAATGTTTCTTGAAAGTTAATACACAATTTTTGAAACTGTTCTCTGTTCCCCTCTTCTTTCCTTCCTCACTTCTTCCTTTCCTTTCTTCCATCTTCTCTCCCTTTCTTGCTCTTTCCTTCCCTCCTTCCCTCCTTCCCTCCTTCCTTCCTTCCTTCCTTCCTTCCTTCCTTCCTTCTTTTCTTTCATTCTTTCTTTCTCTTTCTTATTTTTCCTGTCCTCTGTGTCACCCCCTCCCTTTCTCTTCTACCTCCACTCAAAAATTTGAAAAGGAAAAACAAATTCTCACTTTGGCTATGTCTGAAAATATGTCTTATTCTTCAACTTGAGTCCATCATCTCTCTTTCAGGGGGTAGGTAGCATGCTTTATCATCAATCTTCTGGAAAAAAAAGTGAGTCATAATCCTTAAATCTTTCAAATTTGTATACTAGCTTCTTCCTCAGGGTATCTTTAAATATCTGAAATCTGAGTCTCAAAGTTCTTATTTGACTGAAGCTCAATATTTTATTAATCTCTGTTGACTAGATTAGAGGTCCAAACTTTATCTCTCAGGGTTTAAATTTCCTCACCTGTAAAATGATGGAGATTGCATGAGATAATCTCCAAAGTCTCTATTAGTATCTTATTCTGTCTGTTAACTATCAAAGGTCAGAGAAGGGAAGGAAGAAATGATCACTCCATCTTAGAAAGTGTGATAGAGAAGAATAATAAAATTAGATGTAGTCTGGTACATACTATAATTTTTGCATTGATCAGAGTTTTTCAGTCTTCCAAAGTTATGTTTTTACATTATTTTTATAGTATAATTTGTTCTCCTGTTTTACTCATTTGGGCAGCCAAGTAGTACTGCGTACAGAGTGCAGGGCTTAGAGACTCATCTTCCTGAGTTCAAATCCAGCCTTGGACACTTGCCATTTGAGTGACCCAGAGCAAGTCACTTAACTGCTTTAGTTTCCTTATCTGTTAACTTATTTGGAAAAAGAAATGGTAAACCACTCCAATATTTTTCAAAGAAAATCCCAATGACTGAAAAATGACTGAACAACACTCAAATTCCTCAGTTCTTTCTGTAATTAATCATATACATCTCCTCAGGTTTCTCTGAAACTTCTTGTTTCATCATTTTATAGCACAACGGTATTCTATGACTTTCAAATATTATAATTTCTTTTCCTCTGCTAGAGAACATTCCCCTATGATGGATACTCCCTTAGTATCTTTTTTTCACTACAGAAAGTGCTAATGTATGTATACACACATATAGACACACATGCAAATATGTATATATATATGCATATACACACATACACACACGTATATGTATGTATGTGTATACATGATGTGTGTGTGTGTGTGTGTGTGTGTGTGTGTATAAATGCAGGTCTTTTCTCACTTTCTTTGATCTATTTCGAGTATAGACCTAGTAGTGTTTTTGCTCGGTCAAAGTTTATTTACTCTGGGAAAAAAAAAAATCTAAATTGCTTTCTTAAATGACTAAATCAATTCAACTCCTCCAACATTTGTCATTTTTTTCTTTTTTTCCCCAACTTTATTAATCTGATGGATGTGAGCCGGAATCTTAGATTTGTTTAACTTGCATTTCTGTAATTATTGGCAATTTAAAACATTTTTTTCCCATGTAACTACTGATAGATTGGTTGTCTTCACTTGAAAATTGTCTTTTTATATCCTTTGAGATATTTGTTTATCAGCTGTGGAATCCTTGGCGTATTCTATCGTTGCCTCCCAGTAGTGTGATCTCCAGGTCAAAGAGTGCAGACATTTTAGTCACTTTCCTAACATAATTCCAAATTCCAAAGGATAGTTTCCTGTTCTTCAAAGAAAGAATACTATAGAAAGAAGATTCTATAGATTCAGAGATAGGAATCTTTTTCCTTCTATTTTTTCCAATTTGTTATTTAGTTTTAACATTCTTTTCTTTCTAAATTTTGAGTTCCAAATTCTCTCCCTCCTTCCAGCATTCTCACACCCTCTGAAGATGCAAGGAAAACTATATCAATTATACATGAGAAATCATATAAAACATATTTCAATATTAGGGATATCACAAAAAATTTAAAAACAGAGAAAGCAAGAAAATTATACTTCAGTTTATACTTGGAGTTCATTAGTTCTCTCTCTGGAGGTAGATAGCATCTTTTTCGTGATTCCTTTTGAATTGTCTTATATCATTGTATTGAATAGAGAGAGTAGTCAAGTCTTTCAGAGCTGATAATTGCAACATTGTTATTGCTGTGTTCAATGTTGCCCAGGTTCTTCTGACTCACTTTGCATCAGTTCATAGAGGGATTGCCAAGTTGTTGTTGATTCTGAAACTATGCCTTCTTCAATTCTTATAACAAAATAGTATTCTTTCCCAGTAATATGCCACAATTTGTTTATCCATTTCCCAACTGATGAACATACCTTCAGTTTCTAATTCTATGTCACCACAAAAAGAGCTACTCTAACTATTTTTGTACATTCAGGTCCCTTTCCTTTTTCTTTATTTCTGGTGTATAGACCTAGTAGTGTTATTGCTGAGTCAAAGTGTATGAGTTTTTTGGCCTTTGGGTATGGTTCCAAATTGTTCTCCAGAATGGTTGGACCAATTCACCACATAAACAACAATTTATTGGTGAACATATTTTCCCTCATTCCCTTCAATATTTAGCATTTTTTATAAGTATGAGTTAGTACCTCAGAAATGTTTTAAAATATATTTTTCTAGTCAATGCAACCAAGATTAGGAGGGAAGCAGAAAACTGGGAAAGAATTTTTACAACTAATATCTGTTATAAAGGCCTCATTTCTAAAATGTATAGGGAACTGAGTCAAATTTATAAGAATACAAGTCATTGCCCAATTGATGAATGGTCAAAAGCTATGAAGAGGCAGTTTTCTCATGAAGAAATTAAAGCAATCTATAGTCATATAAAAATGCTCTAAAACACTAATGGTTTGGAAAATGCAAATCAAAACAACTCTGAAATACCACATCATACATGTCAGATTGGCTAACATGACAAAACAGGAAAATGATAAATGCTGGAGAAGATGTGGGAAAATTGGAGCACTGATGCATTGTTGGTGGAGTTGTGAACTAATCCAACCATTCTGGAGAGTAATTTGGAACCATATCCAAAGGGCTAAAAAATGCACATACCCTTTGACCCAGCAATGCTTCTTCTAAGGCTGTATCCCAAGGAGATCATACCAATGGGGAAAGGATCCACATGAACAAAAATATTTATAGCAGCTCATTTTGCAGTGGCAAAGAATTTGAAATTGAGGGGATGCCATCAACTGGGGAATGACTGAATAAGTTGTAGAATGTAAATATAATGAAGTGATGGGCAGGTGGATTTCAGAAATCCTGGAATGACTTGTATGAACTGAGGCTGAGTGAAGTGAGCAGAACCAGGGGAACGTTGAACACAGTAACAGCCACGTTGTGTAATCATCAACCTTGATACACTTAGCTTTTCTTAGCAATGACAGTCTCCAAGACAATGCCAAAGGACTTACGACGGAAAATGCTGTCCACAAAAAGGACTATGGAGTCTGAATGCAAATTGAGGCATATCATTTGCTCTTTCTTTTCTTTTCTTTTGTATTTCTTCTCTCATAGTTTCTCTCATTATTTGTAATTCTTCTTTGCAACATGACTAAAGTGAAAAGAGGCTCAATATTAATGTATATATCAAATTGCACCCTATCTTGGGGTAGGGGAGGGGAGAGATGAGGAGAAAATTTGAACTCTAAATTTTATGAAAGTGAACATTTAAAACTGTATTTGTCTAATTAGAACTGAGTTAAATCATTTTTTTCTTATGACAAAGATAGCTTTGATTTCTTCAAAGCTGCCTTTCATATCCTTTGATCATTTATCAATTGAGGAATGGGTCTTATGTTTATAATTTGTTTCATTTACCTATATATTTGAAAAATGAAGCCTGCAGAGCAACTCGCTGCAATTTTTTTTGATATTACTTCATTATCTGTAGTACTTTTTAGAGAAATATAATTTCCCTGATTACCTCTTTTAATTAGATCTGTTTTTCCTTTTGTTGATCCTAATTACTCTTTCTGTCTTTTTACTTCAGTTGAAGCATAAGAGATTCTGCTCCAGCCTCTTATTTGAACTCTGTATTTGTCTTTACGTTTCCAGTGTATCTTTTAAAGGACTTATTGTTGGATTCTGCTACCTGCTTCTGTTTGTTGGGTAAGCTCATCACATTTACATTCACAACTATGATTATAGTATATTTCCCTCTATTCTTTCTCTTCTGTTTATCCTTTTCTCTCTCTTTTTATCCTGTCCCTCCTTAAAAGTTTATTTTGCTTCTGACTATTGCATCACATAATCCATCCTCCTTTTTATCTCTCTCCTCTTCAGTATTTCTAAATTGCTTCCCCTCCTATTTCCCTATTATGCAAGGTAGATTTCTATAACTGAATATGTGTGATAATACACACATACACCACATACATACATACATATACTTGCATTAACACATGCATAAATTTATATTATGTGTATATATGTATATATACTTCCTCCTTTGAAGCAATTCCAATGAGGTTTAAGTTTAAACATTGCCCACTATCCTCCCATTTCCCTCTTTGCTATAAACGTTGTTCCTTATATTCCTCTTTTACATGAGAAAAAATTTTCCACTCTATTTCTCCCTTCTCCCAGAGCATCCCTTTTCTTCACCTCTTCATTTTTTAAAATTTTTTGAAGATCATTCTAATATAATAGGCTCACACTCATGCTGTAAACTCATTCTAAATACCTTAAAAATAATAATGTTCTTTTTTGCCTTTCAGTGCCTTTATTTTTAAATTTTATTTTCCCCAGATACATATAAAAACAATTTTTAACGTTTATCTTTAAAACTTTAAGTTCAAAATTCTTTCCCTTCCTCTCCCTCTATCCCCCAATGAGATTACAAGCAATTCAATACAGGTTACACAAGTGTAGTCACGCAGAACATTTCCATATTAGTTATGTTGTGAAAGAAAACATAGACTAAAAAATCCCTAAAGAAAAATAAAGAAAGTAAAAAATAATATGCTTCAATCTTTATTCAGATGCCACCATTTCTTTCTCTGGGGATGGATAGGATTTTTCATCATAAGTCCTTCAGAGCTGTCTTCATAGCTAAGTCATTCACAGTTGATCATCTTACAATATTGCCATTATTTGTACACAATACATTTCACTTTGCATCAGCTCATATCAGTCTTTCTAGATTTTTCCGAAAGCATCCTGCTCATCATTTCTTATAGCACAAGAGTATTCCATCATAACCACATAACACAGTTTGTTCAGCCATTCCCCAACTGATAGCCATCCCCTCAATTTCCAATTCTTTTCCAAAATAATAGATCTACTATAAATATTTCCCTACATATAGATTCTTTCCCTTTTTCCTTTTATCCCTCTTGGGATACAGACCTAGTAGTAGCATTGCTAGCTCAAAGAGGATGTGTGGTTTCATAGCTGATTGAGCATAGTTCCACATTGCTCTACTGAATGCTTGAATCAGGTCACTACTCCACCAATAGTTCTTAATGTCTCATTTTTCCCATATCCCCTCCAACATTTGTCATTTTACTTTTCTCTGCTATTAGCCAATTTAATAGGTGTGTGTTAGTACCTCAGAATTGTTTTAATTTTCATTTCTCCGATCAATAGTGAGTTAGAACATTTTTTTCATATGGCTATAGATATCTTTGATCAATTCATCTGAAAACTCATCATATCTTTTAAACATTTGTCAACTGAGGAATGGCTCCTGTTTTTATAAATTTGACTCAGTTCTCTACATGTTTGAGAAATGAGGCCTTTATCACAAAAACACTTGCTTCAAAATTTTTTCACAATTGCCATTGCCAACTGTATTTCCCTCCATCCTATCCCCTACCAAGTTTATTGTATTCTCTCTCTCCTTTTGCCCTGTTCCTCCTCAAATGTGTTTTGCTTCTGACTGCCTAGTCTCCCAATCTACCCTCCCTTTTATCCATCCCCACTTCTCTTATCCCCTCCTTCTCCTACTTTCCTATAGGACAAGATAGACCTCTGTTCCAAATTGAGTATGTATGTGTAACAGCAAGGATCCCGGTGCACATAGGAGGGCCTGCTGTACAGATTCTTAAATCTGCATTTCTAAAAGGAAAGCAATGTTTTAGGGGCTCAGCAATCACTTTAATTAAGCACATGTATCATTCACTTAATTCAGGGGAAAAAGTCAGCATCCTGAACTTCAGAAAAAACACAGAGCAATAAAGATCAACAGACAGGGCTCCCAACTGTCTGACCATGAGCAATACACACATAGTTACCAGAGAGAGAAGCATCAACATCTGGGTTTTCAAAGCCAGGGGACTATTTAGCAGCTTCCCAGAGTGTCATCTGGCATACAAACCTTCTTCCAAAAACTAAGCCACAAAGGAAAACCTCACCTCAGAGTATCTATACACTTTTGAGAGCTGGAGGACAGGACCCTCAGACCCAGTGACTCAATGGAAATTAACAATAGGTATTAATGCCTATTAATGGGTGAGGAGGATCTTTAATTCTTCCCCTTCCCCCTACCCTTAAATTACCATTGCGCTCTTATTCCCTCTTTGAGTCAATTCTGATGAGAGTAAGGTTCACTCACTTCCTCTCAATTTCCCCATCTTCCCCTCCCCTGTAAAAGCTTTTCCTTGCTTCTTTTATATGAGATAATGTACTCCATTCTACTTCTCCCTTTCCCTTTCTCCTAGTACATTCCTCTCTCAGTCCTTAATTTTATCTTTTTAGAGATCATCCGTTCATATTCAACTCACACCTGTGCCTTCTTTCTATATATACTCCTTTTAACTGCCCTAATAATGAGAATGTTCTCAGGAATTGTAAGTATCATCTTCCCATGTAGGTATACAAACAGTTTAACCTTATTAAGTTCCTCATGATTTTCCTTTCCTTTTTACCATTTTACATTTCTTTTGTATTTGGAAGCTCAATTTTCTATTCAGTTCTAATCTTTTCACCAAGAATACTTGAAAGTTCTTTATTTTGTTGAATGTCTATTTTCCCCCTGAAGAATTCTACCCAGTTTTATTGGGTACGTTATTCTTGGTTGTAATCCTAGATCTTTTGACCTCCAGAATATCATATTCTAGACCTCTTATCCTTTAATGTAGAAGCTGCTAAAACTTATGTTATTCTGATTGAGGCTCCATAATACTTGTATTGTTTCTTTCTGGCTGTTGGCAGTATTTTCTCCTTAGTCTGGGAATTCTGAAATTTGTCTATAATATTTCTGAGAGTTTTCATTTTTGTCTGTCTTTCAGAAGGTGATCAGTGGGTTCTTCCAATTTCTACTATACCCTCCACTTCTAGAATTTCAGGACAATTTTACATGAAAATTTCTTGAAAGATTCTCTCTAGGTTCTTTTTTTAGATCATGACTTTCAGGTAGTCCAATAGTTTTAAAAATTATTTCTCCTGGATCTGTTTTCCAAGTCAGTTATTTTTACAATGAGATATTTCATATTGTCTTCTATTTTTTTTCATTCTTTTGGTTTTGTTTTATTTCCCCCCCCTTATTTCTCATGAATTCATTGGCTTTCATTCACTTAATTCTAATTTTTAAAGAATTATTTTCTTCAGTGACCTTTTGTACATTCTTTTCCATTCAGCCAATTCTACATTTTAAGGAAAATATTTCTTCATGAATTTCTGTGTCTCTTTTTTCCATTTGGCCTATTCTACTTTTTAAGGTATTCTTCTCCTCATTGGCATTTTGTACTTCTTTTTAACTTTTGGTCTTGTCTATTATTTTCTTCAGTATTTTCTGTCTCCTTTACCAAGCTATTGACTCATTTTTCACGATTTCCTTTCACCACTACCATTTCTCTTCCTATTTTTCCTCTACCTCTCTTACTTGATTTTCAAACTCCTTTTCAAGCTCTTCCATGACCTGAGATCAATTCACATTTTTTCTTGGGGTTTTGGATGTAGAGGCTTTGACTTTTTAATTTTCTTCTGAGTGTGTGTATTGATCTTCCCTGTTACCATTGTAGCTTTCTATGGTCAGAATTTTTTTTCTGTTCTTTGCTCATTTTTCCAGCCTATTTCTTAACTTTTTACTCTTTGATAAGGCAGGACTCAGCTTCTTTCCCATGTTTCAGGAGTTTTACACAGCTGTTTTCAGAGATACTTCTGGGAATTTGTAAGTCTTCAGTTCTTCCAAGGTGGTACGATTTACGGAGAGGTGTGTTTACCACTTTCGTGGCCTGTGCTCTGGTCTGTGAGTGACCATAAGCACTCTTTTCTTCCATAGAACTTTAATGAGGATCCCTGTTTCACTGAGGCAGCAAGCTCTGGTGTGCTAGCACTCTTTTTACTCTGGGACTGCCACCCAGGGCTGTGACCCAGATCTGAATGTGGGCAAAGGAATGGAGTCCTGCCCCAGTGTGAGCAAAGAGGCCCCTGTAATCTCCTTGTGACCATTTTTCAACCCCCTTATCATCTGTAGGCTTAGAGCTCTGGGAGCAGCTCCTGATTCAGTGGCTCCCAAGGCCTAATCTTAGTTTGCTGTGCTGGTGCAGCCTGCACTGAACTGTGCTCCATTCTCACCCTAGTGGGATAGATCTTTCTTGCTGACTTTCTAAGTTGTCTTTGACTAGAAAACTATTTCATCCCATTCTTTTGTGGGTTCTGCTGTTCCAGGAATCATATTATGGCATTATTTAAGGGTCCTTGGAGGGGCTTGAAGTAAAGCTCAGGAGAGTTGCTGCTTTTTCTCCATCATCTTGGCTCCACCCAGTTATAAAGTTCTTAAGAGTTACATGCATCATCTTCCCATATATGAATGTAAAGAATTTAACTTTATTGAGTTTGTTATAATTTTTCTTTCATGTTTACCTTTTAATGTTTCTCTTGAGTCTTGTGTGTAAAAAGTCAATTTGTCTATTCAGTTCTGGTCTTTTCATCAGGAATGCTCAAAAGTCCTCTATTTGATTAAATATCAATTTTCCCCCTGAAGGATTATACTCACTTTTGATGAGTACATTATTCTTGGTTATAATCCTAACTCCTTTGTTTTCCAGCAAATCATACCCTCAACCCTCCACTCCTTTAACTTGGAAGACCTTAAATCTTCTGTAATCCTGACTATAGTTCCATGATATTTGTTTCTTTCTGATTGCTTGCAGTATTTTCTCGTTGACCTGGGAGTTTTAGGATTTCCCTATAATGTTCCTGGGAGTTTTCATTTTATTATCTCTTTCAGGAAGTGATCAGTAGATCATTTTCCCCTCTGGATTTCAGACATTTAAGAGCAGTTTTCCTTTATCATTTCTTGAAATATGATGTCTAGACTCTTTTTTTTTTGCTTGTGACTTTCAAGTGGTCCAAGAATTCCAAAATTTTCATTCTTCAACTTCTTTTCAAAGTGAGTTCTTTATCCAATGACATATTTCACATTTCCCTCTATTTTTGTCATTTTTTAGACTTTAGCATTTCTTTATGTCTCATTGGGTCCTTAACTTCCACTCTCCCCATTTCTAATTTTTTTTTTTTTGCTGTGAGCTTTTATACACCTTTTTCCTCTTCACATACTCTTATTTTTTAAGGTATTATTTTTTTCAGTATTTTTGTGCCTCTTTTTACCAAGCTGTTAACTCTTCATAATTTTCTTGAATAAACTCTAATTTCTTTTCTCAAATTTTCCTCTTCCATTCTTATCACTTTCTTTAACTTCCACAGGAGTTATTGTTGGACTTCAGTCTAATTAGAATTTTTTCTTTCTAGCTTTGATGGCAATCGTTTTCACACCGTCAACTTCTCCTGAGCATGCCTTGGTCTTCCCTGACACTCTACTAGCTTTTTATGGTCAAGTTGTTTTTGTTTGCTTATTTTTCCAGATTTTCTACATTATGTTGACGTTAGTTCTGCTCTCCCTGTGTGTGGTCAGGCACTCTCCTAACCTTCAGGCATTTTTGTGCTCTTGTTTTCAGAACTAGTTTGTGGGGTGGGATGTCTGCAAATTTTTTGTACTTCTGAGGAGGTGTGATCTGGAAAGAGGTGTAGTTACTACTCTTCTGGAAGGTGCTCTGGTCTTTCCCCAGGAAAGGCCCTTGATCTTCTGTAGCTGCAGGTGCTAGCACTCTTCTTTGTCTTGGGAGTGTGAGCAGGGCCCCTGCTCTACATGGATCCTTTCAGCCTTGGAAGTATAACTCAGAACTGCACATGGGCAACTGGGTTGGCAAATCAGGACCAGCTGCACCCACTGCCAGCACATCGTGGCTCATAATCTCTTTCTGACCAGTTGTCTACCTCCCTACCCTTATTATCATCTGCAGGGGGGAGAGGTCCCAAAGCTGCTGCTGCTGGCTGGCTATTATAGCTGCCTTCAAAGGCCCACCACTGATGCTCCTGCTGTGCTTTAGGCAGGCCTCTACATCAATGTCATAGATCTCTCCTGTTGATCTCCTAAGTTGTTTTAGGCTGGAAAAATATCTTTTTCTGGTCTTTTGTTGGCTCTTCTCCCCCTCCCCTCCAATTTGATTTCAGGAGTTATTTTCCAGTTATTTGCAGGAAGCATTGGGAGAGTTCAGCTAGGTTGCTGCCTATATTCCCCCATTTGGCCTGGAACTTCTTAAAGAAACACACGGAAATAATTCTGATGAGGAAGAAAATGAAAATAGTTTATCTAAATAGATGATTGTGAACATGTAAGGAATATAGAAGTTGGCAGAAAGGGCAGGCAATGAAAATAAAAAACAAAGGAGTAACACCGTCTTGTAAAGTAGTACCAAGAATGCTAAGACTTTAAAGCATAGCAATTGATGGTGCTGAAAAAAATCAAAGTTGGTTATGAATTCCAAGGGTTACAGAAAAGAACTCTCTTGGATACATTAGGGACAAAAAGAAGGTCTGCAAGATAATACCAGGACTGCTGCTCAAGATATATGGGAAGCAGATAAAGGACAGAGAAGCCAGAACTACACATCTTTCACTTAATTATTGCTTTCTCAAAAATGAGAATGATCTTTGGATTACAAAGCAGAAAACTAAATGGCTAACAGGGAGTTGAAATCCAAGACAAAGGAAGAGATGGTAAGAATGTATAGCTCTCCTCAGTGAGGACAGGTTAATAGGTCTTGAAAACATATCCGAGGGGGCTCAAAGAGCAGGTGGATATGATTGTTGTATAATTCTCAGAGATCTTTGAAAGATTATAGGTGGACCAATATGGATAGAACAGGAACTGTGGACAGGAACATCTGAAGTGTTGCAAGTATCCATAGGTATATCTACTAAGTGTCAAAGAAGCCATTCCAGCAGCTGTATGTTCCCTTGCTCACTCTGCTTATTACTGTTGTATTTACAGATGCTTCTGGTCTAACCACTCTATAAAGTTTATTTGTAAAGGCTTCCAAATGCTTCCATTTACTCCTGTGAATAAAGCAGTAAAAATATATATTTTCAGGATGCGTTCTAGACAAAAGTAGCTCAGATGATATGTTACAGACTGGCATACAGCCTAGATATAGTTCCCCACTTCCTCCCCAATAAATTATAACTAGGTAAGTGCCAAAAGAGTGATCTGTGTCTTTCTTAAAAATAGTAATTGATTGTCACAGTGGAGAAGAAGATAAATTATTCAGGATGGCATAAATTTAAGTGCCTTGATTTTCATTGTAAGAGACCAAACCACTGGATAGACATCATGATTCCTTCTGGAGCTACCTTCCTCAGAAGCCTATGATATGACTTAGAAACTTTTAGTGAATCCAGTTAATAAGTACAAAGGACAATTCAAGATAGCAAAACACAACAGCTTAAGGAAAATCTGGGGCTCCAGAAAGGAAGCTGGTGGTACTAAAATTTTAGTTAGAGTTATGAAAGAAATTGAAAACATGGAGACATGCATCCTCAGATTGGGCAAGAAGATAGAATCAACCTAGTCCTGATGTGGGATTAGGGTAACTTGGATTCAGTGGTAGCTAGGAATGAATTCTCTAGGGAAGTACCCCTAGAATTTATCCTTAACCATAAAATAACAAAACAAAAATGGTTAGGTTTATTAATTTAATACCTATCTTCTATATGCAAATCACTGTGTTAAATGCTGAGCACTAATAGCATAGAATATATTTCTACTACATTACTATTTAATATTTTTTATCACTGATGAAGATGAAGGCAAAGATAGAAGAATTAAAGATGACTGAAGGCTGAAAGTATAGGGAATATACTTAATGACAGAGTTAGTATCAAAAAGGTTCTTCACAGCTAAGATCAATTGACCAAATGAAATAAGATGAAATTTTACAGATTCCCATATAATGTATTACATTTGGTATATTTAAAAAAAATGAAGCTCACAAACATAGAATGGGGGTAGCATGTTACCATAAGAGTTGAAGTGAAGACCTAGGGATTATTTTGTACTTTGACCCTAATGTAAAAGCCCCAAATATGACACTGAAAGAACAAGAAGGCAGTTATCAGCATCCTGGTGGGGGCCTCATGTTAGTACAACTCACAATCTGCTCTGACAACTGATGCTAATGTTGTCTGTTTTTGTGCCAGTCCCACACCTTGAATTTCATCAGCTTGCCTCCTATCTGTCAGGGAGTCCACTGGTTACCTTATGACTTGGACAGTCTAGGATTGAGTGCTGGCTCAGGCTATACAAGCCAATATTACTTGACACTCTTTCTCTGATGTCTCACTTCTCCACATCTTCCCCTCTTCCTGGTGGAACTCTGTTCAAGTTCAATATCCCAGGCATGTGAAAACTGGGCAAAAATGTCTGCTTAGTTGTTATAGTCACTTCTGGCAATCTAAGTCTCCATGGCAACACCACCAGAGAGGGAATCAAGGTCTTTAGGTCAGATAGGATCACTGATCATGATGAATGGCATGATCATAACTGACAAGAGAGAGAAGGCAGAACGGTTTAGCTCGTATTTTGCTTCCATTTTCCTGCCAAGGACAATGACCTTTGGATTAGAAAGAATGAAACAAAAATGGCTGATAGGACATGGTGGTCCCAGATAATTGAGTGGATAGTAATCAGCTGATTCGCATAAACTACATCTTCCAGTTTGGAAAGAACCGGCAGGTTGTTGTCCTTCATGCTCAGAGGACCAAAATGACATCACTATATTGAGGTCAATGTGTGTCTGAATATGGCTGATCAGCCCAAAATGAGCTCAGAAGGTTTTTACCACAGGTTGGACACAAATAGGCCACATGGACATTTGGTGTGGAGATGTCTCTAAATTTATGCTTTCCACATTTCTTTTGGACTGTTGCAATTCTGCTTGGCTCAGAAAATGTGCTTTTGTACCTTCTTGATGCAGGCATACCATACTGAGCAGTCTTGTGCCAGTATCTCCTATGTCTCACAATTCATTGCAAAGTTCTTCAGAGAGACGTTGAGAGTGTCCTTGTATCGCTTCTTCTGACCTCCATGCAAATGCTTGTCTTTTGTGCGTTCTCTATAAAACAGTCTTTTAGGCCAACTTGTGTTTGGCATTTGAAAAGCATGGTCAGCCCACCAGAGCTGTTCTCTCTGCAGTAGAGTTTGAATGTTTGGCAGTTCAACTTAAGAAAGGACCTCCGTGTCTGGTACATTATCTTGCCAGGTGATCTTCCTGAGATAATTCAAATGGAGTTCAATTTCCTGGCATGGCCCTGGTAGACTGTCCAGGATTCACATCCTTACAAGAATGAAGTCAGTACAACGATTCTGCAGACTTTTAGTTTGCTATGTACTCTAATACCTCTTCTACCCAATACTTTACTTCAGAGCCTCTCAAACACTGAGCTAGCTCTGACAATGCAGATAGAGATGGACAATGGAGGCATCCTTGAACTCCTAGGAGACAAGCTCCTTTTGTCATGTACCCCAGAAGATTTCAGTTAGCTTTTTGTATGAACAGTGGATCCTCTGCCTTGTAAATCTCAGCTGGAACAGAATCAGCACTAGCCACTTTGCCATACCTAATGGCATTCAAAACCTCTTCCTCATTTGGAAGATGATGAAGAAATCAACCTTATTTGTGTGTACATACCTGAAAAGTATATTTCCAAGTTAACTGAACTTATTCACAGCATTCAAAATTTCCCCATTTGCCAAAATTGATAGTTCCACATATAGATGATGGAACTTCTGTTTTCTTGGTGTTAATTGCTAGGCCAAAATTAGCATAAGCTGCTGAGAATTGATTCATTTTCTGTTGCATCTCAGCCTCAGAGGTTGCATTTAGTGCAGAATCATCTGAAAAGAAAGTCACACACCAACTCTCCCTCTACCTTAGTTTTGGCTGGCAACCTTTTCAAATTAAATAATTTACCATCACTGCAGCAGCTGACATTAATGGTATTTTTGTTCTCATTGAAGGGATCTGGCAACATAGCTAAAACCATCCTACTAAAAAGCAAGCACATAACCCTGCTTCAGTTAGCTGGTGACTGAGAAAGTGCAAGACCATAGTCTATTATGCAGAACCTGAGCAAACTTGCCATCATGCAACTGGTGTACAACACTGATGAGCTTCTCTGGGCCACCACCATGATCTTCCACAAAGTTTCATGTCTGACAGTATCAAAGGCCTTGGTCAGCTCAAGAAAAATTGTCTATGCCTTTGTTATGCTTCTGGCATTTCTCCTGGAGCTGTAGGGCAACAACACCATATCTACAATTACTTGGCCCTTTCTGAAGCCACATTGGCTTTCAGAGTGGATGACCATTTTCCAGGTGAAGGATAAGCCTAGTAAGGAGAACTCTGGCGAGACTCTTGCTAGCAATGACCCCACCATAACTGTCATAAGACAATTTCCTTTTCCTTTATAGAGATGGACAATGGAGGCATCCTTGGACAAGCTACTCTTGCCATATACCCCAGAAGATTTCAGTCAGCTTTTGTCTGAGCAGTGGACCCCCTACCTTATACATCTCAGCTGGAACAGAAACAGTACCACTTTGGCATATGAGAGGAATCTAGTGGCATTCAAAACCTCTTCTTCATTTAGAATTTTGCTAGAGAGGAATTGGCCTCAACCTAAGGTGTACAGCCGATCACTTCAATATTACTTGATGACAGTCTACTTAAAAAAAAAAATATTTTTGACTCAAACACCAGAACGAAATACAGAATAGAGAAAAGAAACAAAAACATCTCAAACTTAAATACTGGAATTTAAATACAAAGTAAAAAAGGAAAAAAAAATGTTATGTGCATAGCAGAACATGAGAGGATTCAAAATATGTAACAATAAATTTTCATTTCAAGAAAGCCTGTATGGTACATACTATATGTGGTGTTGAGAGCTGTCCATTTTTTCTTTGCTTCCTTGTAAGTTTTTTTGTTCTCTGTTGTGTACTTTTTACTTTGTTCTTTTTTTCCCCTCCCTTGTGTTCTGCTTCCACTCCCTCTCCCGCTTTCCTACTGCAGAAGACTACAATTAAGTGTGGATATATTTTTCCATAGCTATATCTATATGTACACACACACACACACACACACACACACACACACACTCACACACATATAGACATATACTTTCCAAATACTACTCCTGATCTTTATTTTTATATTTCTGCATATCACTTGTTTCCTATCCGTCTTGCCTTCTCTACTTTACTTCTACCTGCTATCTTGCTCTCCTATTACTTGACTACCTCCTCTCCAAGGATCACCCCTGTATCCTCCTACTCCCATAAATCTAAACACCCTTCTATAGCCACTTATAACCTATTCCCTTACCCTCCCCTCTAAAGATTCCTCCCTTTTCCTCTCCCTGCTTTCTATTCCCTTTCCATTTTATTTTTTCTGAATTTAGAAGATTTTTATATTCTTCTAATTATATGCCTCAGTCCCTTTTTAACCCCATTCCCGATGAAAGTAGGTTACCAGAACTACCAACCCTCCTCTCCCATCTATTTCCTCTGTATTGATTCTTTCTCTTGCACCTCATTTGTTTGAAATGACTACACTTTTAGCTGTTCCTAAACGATTTTACTTTTTAAATTCATATCATACTCAGATTTACCCCAATCTTGCTTGTGAGCTACCCAATTAATAAGAAAAATCTTAGATATATATTTTATATTTTACATATATAAAACATAAACGATCTGTCCTTGTTAAATTTCCTCATAATCAATCTTTGGTATGCACCTTATCCGTCTCTTGGCTCTTGTATGACAAATCTTCTGTTAAGTTCAGGTGGGTTTTTTTTTCTTATTAACAAATTCTTGACAGTCTGACAGTTGATCAAATGTCCATTTTCTTTTTCACTCAGCATTGAGATTAACTTTGCTGAGTGTGATGTTTTACCCCAGAGTCTCAGTTTATTTGCTTTTTGATATACAGTGTTCCCAAACCTGAGGTCTTTCAATGTTTCTACTGATAGGTCTGTGTGATTCTAATTGTGGTGCCATCATATTTAAATTGTTTTATTTTTGTTGCTTTTAATATTTTACCCTTGAAATATGGATTTTGCTATTTGACTATAATGTTTCTATGGGTTTTCCTCATAGAATCTCTTTTAAGTGGTGATCAATGGATTTTTTTTCTATCTCTACTTCCTCTCCTTGTGCTAATGTTTCAGGAGAATTTTCTTTAATTACTTCTTGTATTGTTGTACCAAGATTTCTTTTTTTGATCATATTTTTCAGTTAGTCTGATTATTTTTATGTTTTCTTTTCTTGATCTATTCTCCAGTTGTTTTTCTCTGTTGTTTTTCTTATAAGATATTTCACTTTCTCTCCTATTTTTTCATTATTCATACTTTATTTAATTATTGCTTTGCCCCATACTAATTTTCTTTTTTTTTTAATATATAATTTATTTACTTTTCAGTTCTTAACATTCACTTCCACAAGAATTTGAATTCAAATTTTTCTTCCCATCTCCCCACACCCCCCATCCCAGGACATCATGCAACCCACCCACCTTTTGCTCCAGTCTGTCCTCCCTTCTATTACCCACCTTTCTTCCATCTTCCTTCCCCTCTATTTTCCTGCAGGGCAAAATAGATTTCTATACTCCACTGCGTGTATAGCTTAATTTCCAGTTGCATGTGAAAACAATTTTTAACATTCATTCTTAAAGTTTTGAGTTCCATATTCTCTCTCTCCTTCCACATCCACCCTCATTGAGAAAACAAGCAATTCAATATAGATCGCACATGTGTAACAATGCAAAGCACTTCCATAATAGTTATGTTGTAAAAGACTAACCACATTTCCCTCTGTCGTATCTTGCCCTTCATTTATTCCATTCTCTCCCTTGACCAGTCCTCCCACAGTAGAGTTTGCTTCTGATTATTCCTTTCCCCAATTTTCTGTCCCTTCTATTATCTTCCCTCTCCAATTTCCTTCCCCTTTGCCTTCCTGCAGGGTAAAATAGATTTCCATATCCAACTGAGTGTGTGTTATTCCCTCCTTAAGCCAAATCCCATGAGAGTAAGGCTCAATTATTTCGTTTCATTTTCCACCTCTTCTCCTCCATTGTAGTTCTTTCTTCCCTCTTGTATGTGAGAAGATTTGCTACATTCTACTTCTCCCTTTCTCTTACTTCTAGTACATTCCATTTAGCAGTAAATTTTATTTTTTTTAGGTGTTCTCCCTTCATATACAGCTCACCCTGTGTCCTCTGTCTTTGTAATATATATATATATATGTGTGTGTGTATGTATGTATATAAAATATATATACACACATGTACACACACATATATACACACATGTATGTATACATATAAAACACACATATACATACACATATACACCCATGTATATATATATACCTACACATATACAGTATTCACATATATACATGCATACCCTTACACACCTACATATTTGTATTCCCTCTAACTATACTAATACTAAAAAAGGTTTCATATGTTACAAATAACATCGTTCCATGTAAGAATGTAAGCAGTTCAACTTTAGTGAGTTTCTTAAGGCTTCTGTTTCTGGTTTACTTTTTCATCTTTCTCTTCATTCTTATCTTTGAAAGTCAAATTTTCTGTACAACTATGGTCTTTTCAACAACAATGCTTGGAAGTCCTCTATTTCATTGAATGATCATTTTTCCCCCTTGAAGTATTATATTCAGTTTTGCTGAGTAGGTGATTCTTGGTTTTAATTCTATCTCCTTTGACTTCTAGAATATTCTAAGCCTTTTGATCCCTTATTGTAGAAGCTACTAAATCCTGTGCTCTCCTGATTGTATTTCCACAATATATGAATTGCTTCTTTCTGGTGAATTCTTTCCACTTCTATTTTGGCCTCTGGTTCGAGAATATCAGGGCAGTTTTCCTCAATAATTTCTTTGAAAATGATGTCTATGCTTTTTTTTTGATCATGGTTTTCAGGTAGACCAATAATTTTTAAATTTTCTCTTCTGGAGCTATTTTCCAGGTTAGTTGTTTTTCTGATGAGATATTTCACATTATCTTCCATTTTTTCATTCTTTTGGTTTTGTTTTGTGATGTCTTGATTTCTCATAAAGTCATTAGCTTCCATCTGTTCCATTCTAACTTTCAAAGAAGTATTTTCTTCAGTGAGCTTTTGAACCTCCTTTTCCATTTGGCTAATTCTGCTTTTGAAAGCATTCTTCTCCTCATTGGCTTTTTGAACCTCTTTTGCCAGTTGTTAGCCTATTTTTCAAGGTTTTATTTTCTTCAGCATTTTTTTGGGTCTCCTTTAGCAACGTGTTGACCTGCTTTTCATGCTTTTCTTGCATCTATCTCATTTCTCTTCCCAGTTTTTCCTCCACCTCTCTTACTTGATTTTCAAAATCCTTTTTGAGCTCTTCCGGGGCCTGAGCCCATTGAATATTTATTCTGGATGTTTGGGATGCAGAAGCCTTGACTTCTGTGTCTTTCCCTGATGGTAAGCCTTGTTCTTCCTCATCAGAAAGGATGGGAGGAGTTATCTGTTCACCAAGAAAGTAACCTTCTATGGTCTTATTTTTCTTCCCCCTTTTCTGGGCATTTTCCCAGCCAGTGACTTGACTTCTGAGTGTCCTCTCCACACCCACCTCGCCTGCAGATCTGCCCAGCCAGTGCTTGGGGTCTGAGATTCAAATGCTGCTTCCCAGCCTCAGGGCTTTTGGTGCGGGTGGGGCTGCTATTCAGTGTGAGATTAAGTTAAGGTGCTCAGGTGAGGGCAGAGCCACCTCACGGGGCTCAGTTCCCTCAATGAGTTTATGTGGAGACCTTCTACAATGGATCGGAGCTCCTGCCTGCTTTGGGAGCCCCTGTCTGCTGCCGACTCCACTGGTGCCTCCCGAAGGGGTCTGAGTTATGGACACACCCCACTCCCCTCTCAGTGAGCCAAAAATACTATCTCACTGACCTTTAGTGCCTGTGGGTGGAGGGACCTGTGAGGCTGTTGGAGATTCAGTCCCTGAAGCTTGCTTGGATCTGTTCCTCTTGGTGCTATGTGGCCAAGGCAGGGCTGGGCTCCACTCCAGGTATGGTATGCGACGGATCTTTAGTGTCGGTTTTTCAGGGCTCTCTGGAACAGAAATCTCCTCCACTCCATTGTTCTGTGGCTTCTGCTGCTCCAGAATTTGTTGGGAGTACTTCTTTACAGGTATTTTATGGGCTGTGGGTTTGGAGCTAGCATATGTGTGTCTTTCTACTCTGCCATCTTGGCTCCTCCCCCCTCATTTGATTTTCAAAATCCTTTTTTTGGACACTTCCATAGCCTGAAATCATTGCATATTTTTTGGTGGTTTTGGATGTAGAAGCCTTGACTTTTATGTCTTCCTCTGATGGTTTGCTTTGTTCTTCCTCATCCAAAATGATGGAAGAAAACACCTTTTCACCAAGAAAGTAGCCTTCTATAGTCTTGTTGTCCCCCCTTTTTTGGGCATTTTCCAAATCAGTTACTTGATTTTTGAGTCCTTTGACAAGTGGAGGGTTCCTCTAAGGACGTGCAAGTTCTCAGTTCCTCCAAGGTGGCACAATCAAGGAAGAGGAGTTCACTCCTTTCCTGGCTTGAGCTCTGGTCTGTGAGCAACCACAAGCACTCTTTTCTGCCCTGAAACTGTGAGTAGGCTTCCATCTCCACAGCCATCTCCAACTTCACCATGCCAGCACTTCTTCTCACCCCAGGATCACCACTCAGGATTGAGACCCAGATCAGTTGTTTAATTACCCCAGGGTCTTGAGGTCAAGGGCCCCAAAAGTGGATGCTGCACCAGTGGCTGCAGCTGTACTGGGGCTAGGGCTGGGGCCAGACCATGCTCCCCTCTCACTCAGGTGAAAGAGCTTACTTACTGACCTTTGAAGCTGTTTTTGATGTTTGTGGATGAAAAATCTAGGAACCACAGCTGCTACCCATGATTCCATGCCCTGAAGCCTATTCCAGTCCTGTCTGTGCCATTCTGCTCAGCCAAGACTGGGCTGTGCTCTGCTCTGAGCCCAGTGCAACAGACCTTTCCTGTCAGTGTTCCAGGCTGTCTTGGGCTGGAAATCTCTTTCACTCTGTCTTTTTGTTTCTTCTCCTGCTCTAGAATTTGTTTAGAGTCATTTTTACAGGTGTTTTATGGGCTATGGAAGGAGAGCTAGAGTAAGACTTTCCTTTTTCTATGCCATCTTGGTTCTAACCCGCAGCCTCCAATTCTAATTTCCAAATTGTCATTTTCATCCTTAAGATTCTGGATCTCCTTTTCCAATTTGTTGACTTTTTTTTCACAATCTTCTTGTTTTTCTTGGATTCTTTTTCTTTTTTAGTTTTTCTTCCATCTCTGTCATTTAATTTTTAAAGTCTTTTTTAAAGATCTGTGAATTTTTTTTGGGAAAGTGATCATTTGACATTATTCTTTAAGGTAGAAGGTACTTCAGTAACCTTCTCTGAACACGAACTATGATCTTCTCTACTCCCATAATAGCTTTCTATGAGTGAATTCTTTCTCCTTTGCCTGTGCATTTTTTGTGGTAATAGCTTAATTTTTTTCATCAACTCTAGCCCTGGGGTATGGGGAATGGTGCCTCTTAACCAAGATACTCATTTCTCCCCTGTAGCCTGGAACCAAAGCTAAACTTCTAACCTCCTGTAAGTGCCCACAGCTAGGGCCTTTCTGCCTCACTGCTTCTGCACTCTCTGGACATGTGCTCTTTCCTTCTCACCCCAGCCACTTTTCACAGTGCAGCTGGGTCTGGTGTTCCTTGATCTTCCCCAGCTAAGATACCTAGCTCTCCTCACTATCCCAGGGGTAAAAGTTCCTGTGGCTAGGGCTAAGTCACCTCTCAAACCAACTAACTCCATGATTTGCCACTGATAATAGTCTTTTGAGAACACTATGGAAGTATTCAGCCCACCTCTCCAGTATCATGTTCTTATAACTAATCAACATGGCTCCATCCACACTGAGTATTTAAGGTATACCATAGGTCTTTGCCCATCTTCATGGCATCATAAAAAAGCTTTGGGTTGTTACTATTAGGATGAAGCAAAATTTCATCTGCATCTTACTGAACCAAGAATCCTGTGTCTCTCTAAGTTTCTCTTTCACTTTACTTTTGATGGAGTCAAATACTATCTTCTTAGAGACAGATAAACTACTGTCCCGGGTCTGTCCCCGGGACCTTCGAGTGAGAATCTCCCTTCGGTGGGCACCGCTTCGGACGTCTCCGGACCTACCCCGGGGGACACGGCGGCAGGCAATAATCAGGCAATGTGCAGGAGGTTCATAGCTTTATTGCATGGAGGAGTCCCCCGAGCAGTTCAGGGCGTTGTCTTATATAGGGAGGTTCTTCCGGGCTGCCATCCTAACCCGCCCCGAGGGCGAGGCCTACCACCCGATTGGATCCAGCCCACCCGACCAATCCCGTGGGCTCACAACTCCTCTATGGGAGCCGTGTCTCCCTTGGATTGGTGGGCTGCCACTCCCGGGGAGGCCCCTATCCGCCCAGGCGCCTAGGACCGACCCCCGTCAAACTACTGTACTGGTGAACCCTGTGGAGTTCTAGTTTTTGGTTATCAGCTTCTGAATTTCTCCATCATTTTCATCAAACCAATCTTGATATTTGTGAGTGCAATGGCCCAGAGGAGAAAATTCAGTGCTGTACACCAAATCTTTGAAATCTGTCCACTTTTTTTCTCCTCCACTGTTGCCAACTGTGTATTGGCTCAGCTCTCCCTCCAAGTTAGCAACAAACTTCATGCAAAAAGAAGCATTGTTTAATCTGTTAGCATTAAGTCTTCTGGAGTTGTCTTGCCTTTGAAGCCACTGCTTTTATTGAACGCCAATATTTAGTGTCAAGAGAATAAGTCTATGATCTGTCCAGCCCTCTGCCACACATCACCTTCATCACACTCGTATCTTGTCTGCCCTTTCTCCTTACAATGCCAATGCCAAGGTTGCTTTGAGGGTATAACTATGAAGTTTGATTGTGTTCAGGCAAGTAGAAGGTAGTGTTGATGATGAGAATGTCATGAGACACACAAGTTTTCAGCAGTAAGTGACCATTGCTGTTGCTGTTTCTGACTCCATTCATCTCAAGAACTGCTTACCACCCTTGATAGACTGTGCTTACTCTGGCATTAAAGTCACCCAGAATGACAGGCTTGTACTCTTTCAACACATCAATGATGAGGGTCTCTAGGTCTTCATAGAATTTCTTAGGCCTCTTTAGAGTTCATCATGATGGAAGCATACATACTGTTGAAGGAGGCCTGGCACTTTCCTACAAGTGGAAATTGCGTTGTCATGAGCACATCATTCACTCCTTTTGAGAGGCATACACACTTGTTGACTAGATTCATTTTGGTTGTGAAACCCACACCAGCTTTAGGGTGCTCCCAATCACTGTAGACACTCCAGAAAAATGTGTATCCACTTCCAACTTTGGTAACCTGGCCTTTATTTGCCAGCCTTGTTTCACTTAGGGCTGCTATTTGAACATGATACCTGCTGAGTTCTCTCATAACAAAAGCTGTTTATCTTTAAAGCCTCCTGGATTTCGTTTTGTCCAGATGTGTATGCACATTGCATGTACCAATAGTCAGAATCATATTTACAAAAAGGTTTTGTGTAATTTTTCTTGTACTTTAGGTATAGGGTAGGATTCCCTCCTAACATGGTAAGCATGCCATAGTTAAATTTAGTGAAGCAGGCAATTTTAGGGCACCTTTTCTAGACACTTCTTCATGTTAGCAGATGAGCAGTGAGGTCCTTAATAGAAAGCTAGTCAGCACCCAGAGGGCTGCCAAATCCCACCACTGCTTCAGTTTAGTGAGAACATAATCTCATGACCTGGGTCACCTATGTTCAGGGTACAACACCTAGCATATTCTTTCAGGTAGATAAAAATGTAAAATGGTATGGATAATGCATGTTGAGTCCCACATAAATTGAACTTAGGTGAGTCAGAGTTTCGTGAAATCATTAGCCTCATTCTTTCAGTCATTGGAGTCCAGTGACAAGACAAAAGTTACAATGAATTGCAATGGCTCAGGGTACTCTTGGTATCTTCAATGTCCAATCAAATATTCTAAATACTCCACAGAGCCTGCTTCCACCATCTTTATGACCTGTTAAGACAAATCATTCAGATCTATCTATTCCTCTAGGAAAGTCTTCACATGCTTGGGGTAGACACTCTACTAACTCACCAATGAGTCTGAAGCCTCTCAGTTACCCTCAACTGAGCCACTGCTGGTGGCATTTCAAAGATCATGGAGAACAGAAGAGGTATCATAAAACTTGAAAAAGCTATATGTTTCACTTTTTAAAAAAGGAGAGAAAATATAAATAGACCAATAAGTTTGAAAGAAATATGGTCATGAGGTAGGAATTAGAATGGTTTTATCTCACGCTAGAGAGAGGAACTAGGAATAATCAATCAACAATCAGTTAAGACATTTATTAAGCCCTTATGTCCCAGGCAGTTATATCAAGTGCTAAGGATGCAAAGAAAGGCCAAAAAACCCCCCAAAAACAAATACGTCCATTTGCCCACATGCTTCCCCTACCTCCCACATACATACTCCCCAAATTCCTAATCTTCAAGAAGGGTACATTTCACAAGGGATGGAATTTTCAAAGTGGTAAATTTGGGATTGATTTCAGGAAGTTCTAACTACCCCTTATAGTTATCCAAAAGTAGGATGGGTTGCCTTTTGCAAGAATTAGATTCTCCTTCATTAAAGATGTTCAGGCAGAGGTTAACTCTGTAGTAGGGATTCTGTTGTGCTTTGAGTATAGTAGATGAAGGCCAAGGTGTCCCACAGAATCTAGGGCCATCTGTAATCATTCTGATAGATATCTTACCACCAGAACCAGGTGGCATGGCAGGAGAAAGTGAGACTGGTGATTTTGCATGGCAGGAGAAAGTGAGACTGGTGATTTTGCATAGCCCTCCCTGATTGAATCCAATTCCTTTGCAAGTCTTAATATCGCCTTTCTGATGACACAGTCCTCTTCAACACCAAAGGACAAACAACCTGATTATAGTAGATATCCTTAAAGATCCTTTGTATCTCTCAAATTCTCAGATTCTGCCTTCATATTATCTTAACTCTCTTTTTCCTTTCAGTTAAGCTCTTGTAAAGCAATGTCTCCGTTCTTCATTTTCTACTTTCTCAGCCCCTATCTAAACTTTCAGTTTCTTGAAATTTGTTTTCTAATTCTACCATTCAGTTTAAAATATGTTTTTGGAGGGTTATCAATACTCTTGTAGCTACTAAATATGCATCTCTTTTCTCAGTCTGCATTATTCTTGACCTCTCTTCAGGTTTTGACAGTGTCAACATCCCTTCCTCCCAACTGCTTTCTTTTGCCTTACTTTTCATGACAGCATTCTCTCTTGGTTCTTCTCCTACCCTGTCTGATCACTTCTTCCTGTCTTTTTGACTGGATCATCCATCTCCTGCAAAGTGCATTGATATTAGGATGCTTTTGCACTCACTGGTGGAAAATTTCATTGCATGAAGTATGGTACCCAACATTCATATCTGATCTATCAGAGATGCTATGATAAAATGGATGGAATAACAGTAAGCAAGTGTTTCAAAACATAATCCTGTGGGACATCTAGGTGGTGCAGTAGATAGAGTACTGACCCTGGAATCAGGGGGACTTGAATTCAAATCTGACCTCAGATACTTGTCACTCACTACTTGTGTTACCCTGAGCAAATCACTTAACTCCAATTGCCTCAAAAAACAAAACAAAAAACCAAACCAAACCAAAAACCTGCATAATCCATTATTTGTTTAAGTTGAACAGAAAATAGAGTTAAAGAATCATCTCTCTCTCTATATATATATCTGTATCTATCTATCTATCTATCTATCTATCTGTCTATCTATCTATCTATCTATCTACCTATCTATCTGTCTATCTACAGGTTGGTTGTTGTCCTTTGTTCTTGAAAGAGAATGCCATGCTAGAATCAAGCTTCGATGTGTATGATTGTAGCTGATCAGACCAATACGCGTTCAAAATGCTCTATCAGAGGTCGGACACAAATAGTGCATGTGAACATTTGGGGTGGATCTTCTAAATATACACATCCTGCATTTCCTTTAAACTGTTCAAATTCTTCTTTTCTTATAGAGCACAGCACCTTCTCTGATGTGAGCACACCATGCTGAATGGTCCTGTGCCAGTGTCTACCAATGTCACACAATCAATTCCAAAGTTCTTAAGAGAGACCTTGAGAGTGTCCTTGCATTGCTTCTTCTGGCCACCATGTGAATACTTGCCCTGTGTGAGTTCCCCACAAAATATTCTTTTTGGCATGCATACATTTTATTCGAACAACATTAAGTACATACACACACACACACACACACACACACACACACACACACCCTACACAGTGCCTATTTCTTTCCATAAGTTTCTTTACATAAGCCATATATATTCCCATTCATTTACTGGAGCTGCAATGGCAGAGCCATCTGCTGCCACTGGTAATGCTTCTCCACTGATCTGTTAGTGGGTTTGTTGAAAACAAAAAGCAGAGTTGGCACAATTTCTCCAGAGGTTAAATCTGTCCCTCCTGTGATATGCCTAATGTCTATTATTCTAGACAGCACACATAACACCAGGTTAGTTTTTGTTTTTCATGTCTTGTGAGCAAGGGACTGATTCTGTACCATTAGTTGAGACCCAAAGATCTAAATTTGCAGTACTGGATACCACCTCTGTGCAAGGGGTACTTTAATGCCACGTCCACATTTTACTATTTAAAATAGAAAGTTTTGTCCCTGAAGCACATGCCCTTTCTAGCCTTAGAGCATTAAACAATTTACAATTGAATAGAGTCCCACTGTACTTTGCTGTGAATGCCAACTTCTTTCCTCTCCAGCATTCTGCCAGTCCTGAAGTTTAAGGTTTTTCTGCCCTGGAAACCTCCAGTTTAAGGGTCACATAGTCAATCTTGGTTCTGTGGAAGAATAAGATCCAAGGATCACTACTCTGCAGTTGAGCCTTTATCCTTTATGCATTCATCCCTACGATGTAATTTTGAATGTCAAAAGCAAAAGTGCTGATTCTCTTTCACTGGTGGCAATTAAAGAAATTTTCCCATCCTGATACATCATGAGGAATAGGATTTCTATATCAATGAATACTTAAATTGTTCAAATAACCAAATCAGTTTTCTTTTTAATGTGTTCAAGAAGGCCCTATCATTGGCTTTTTATGCCTTCAAATGCACTATGAATCATTCTGCCAAGCTTGTGCCCTTCATGTGAATGATATATTTTATTTACACTCTGGAAAAAAAAACAAACCTATGCATGGTCATTATTAATCACTCATACCTTTATGAATGATCTTACCTCTTAGCTATTCATCAACATTGGTATCCTTCCCGTTAGAAATAAGACACATCATAACTGATGTACAATGAAATTGTGGATGGATCCAAGTACACAGCTATTATCAGAATGGATAACTCCAGTTTGAGAATCCAAGCACACACACACACACACATACACACACACACACACACACACATATACATACTTTTTTTTTTAGTAAACTTTAAAATAACAAAAAGTTAAAATGTTAACTTTCAGATCACAAGTCATATTGCCAATAAATGGCAGCACAGTACTTTCAGGATCTGTTTCACCAATCATATCTGACGTTGACTATGTGGGGATTAGCAAACAGAGAGACCCTGTATTCTATGAATTTCATGAGTGCTTAAAGGAGGAAATAATGAAGTAAATAGAAGCTCACTGATAATATACCAAACCAACCAGGTCCTCCTTGCATAATTGGGCGTAAGTTCAAACCTGCATTTAAAAGTGAAGAATAAAACCTAAATGCCTTAAGGAATAACTTAGGTACTTACTTCAGTTTAGAGGGCATCCCAGTACATCCATTTAATTTATAAATAGGGTCCAAATTGACTGGAAGGGTCCATCCTGAACTTAGTAAATGGTTGCTTGCAGTGAGGAATATAACGGGTACATTAGCATCAAAAAAACAAAGGGGTCAGCACATCTTCATTTTTTTTCTTACTTCTTTGAAACAAGTTCCATGACCAATTTTCCATCATTATGTGATGGAATGATCATTGGAAAAGGTGAAGGCATTTTCTACAGCCACCAGAGGTGTTAGTTAATAACACAAGCAGATGGGAAATATACTTCAGAATATAATTTTTATGTAAAGCCTGTCTGCAGAGATACATTACAGTAGAATATTGCTACAAATAAATCATGAGAGACGACATAATGCATTTACCAACACAGGTAGGGAGTGTTTTAAAAGTATAACTTTGAGTAAACATTGCATTTATTTATTGGTCACATTAACTCTTGGTAGATATTTCCAATTATAAGGCACAAGTTAAGGGTTCTCTTTTCCCAAATATGCAGAGGAATGAATGAATGAATGAATGAATGAATGAATGAATGAATGAGTATTTCTCAAGGATTTACTGTGTACCACTATACTAAGTGCTGAGGACATAAATAGAAAAGGTGAGAGAGTCCCTATTTTCAAGGAGCTCAGAGTCTTTTTGGTAGAAAGATAACACGTAAAAGAAAGCTCAGTGGCAGGACAGACGATGATATCAGTAAATTCCTCATTTTGCGTCAGTAAGTAAGAAAGAAGAAAAATGTCCATAAATCAAAAATTAACAAGTAGTAAGATACTTTGGGGCTGGAATGTATAATAGAAAGGTCATTTAATTCTTTGCTCATTCTGATACTCTGTTCTGTTGGATTTGGAACTAGCTTTTTAATTACTTTCTTTGCAATATGACTAAAAAAATATGTTTTTTGAGATGCTAAGTAATATATCTTTTGAGATATATCACTCACACTTGTCATCTCAACCTCATTGATTTCCTAGGAGTGAGTCAGAAAGGCAACCAGTAGCCAGCCAGAATTCTGAGTCTTATCATCAGGCATTAGCCAAATTGCTGTGTTTTTCCTTCATTCTTGAAGAGGACCATGACATCAGGAACATGATGACATGATTTGCAGTTGACTTTGGTTTGAGTGAGGGATGGCTATGTAAGGTCACCAGCTTCACTTTCTCCTCCAGAACCCTCTGGGTCCAGTGGTCAGTCATAAATCAGGATGACTGGAGATGAACCAGGATGCAATGTGAGACCCTAGACCTTTTAAGCTAAGGTCTTTTCAGGTTCTCACTGAGTGAGGCAACACCCATTCAGTGAATAGGTCTCTTTAAGAAGTGAGTCAAGAGATGGCCCCTTTAATCAAAATAAGGGACAGAATAATAGAAAGTTATTCCAGTCTATGTTATTCCAAGTACAACTGTTAAGATACACATTCTAGTGCAGTTATCAGCACTTTCTAGTGCTGCTCATTGTAGGTTTGTCCATGTTCTAGAAGATTGCCTCGGTGTGTGTGTGTGTGTGTGTGTGTGTGTGTGTGTGTGTATGTGTGTGTGGTGTTGTTGTTGTTGGTAACTCAGATCCTATTTCTATAAATTTAAAATTTTAAAGAAAAGCACATAGTCTTTCCCCGAAGGCCTCTGGACTTTAGGCTTATAGACTATTTAAACAAAGCAAGCAAAAATTAGATCCATATCAGTAAGGTCCATAAATTGTATGTTACATGAACCCAGACATAATTTAGGGACATTAATATTGAAAATTATAATGACAATGATTCAGTATTAATTGTTGTTGTTCAGTAAATTTTCATAAAGAGTCTGCTTTTTGTGGCCCCATTTGGGATGTTCTTGGCAAAGATACTGAAATGGTTTGCCATTTTCTTTTCTAGCTCATTTTGTTTTCCAGATGAGGAAAATGAGGCAAACAGGGTTAAGTAACTTGCCCAGGGTAGTAAATATCTGAGGCCAGATTTGAACTCAGGAAGATGAGTCTTCCTGACTCCAGTCTCAGTGCTCTATCCACTGTGCCACCTAGCTATCTTTGAATAACAATAATAGCTAACATTAAGATATCTCATTAAAGTTTGTAAAGTACTTTACATGTTTTACAATCTTCTCTGATAATGTCATTTATGGTTATAATACTAACTAGCGTTTATCTAGTGCTCTAAGATTTATAATGGACTACATAAATCAGATCACAATATGATAATAATAAAAATATTAATTATATACTGTCTACTCTATGCCACGCACTGTGCTAAGTAGCTTACAAATTGTATCTCATCTGATCCTCACAACAAACCTGGGAGGTAGGTGCTATTATTATTCCCATTTTACAGATGAGGAAACTGAGTCAAGCAGCAGTTCATTGATTTCCCTAGGGTCACATAGCTAGTAAGGATCGGAGGCATGATTTGAATTCAAATCTTCCTGCCTCTAGGCACACTGCTCTATCCACAGCACCATCTAGTAGCCCTATGTTATCTCATTTGGTTTTGACATCAACCCTCTGAGGCAGAAGTTATTATTATCACCCCCATTTTATGGGTGAGAAACTGGAGACACAAGAGAGATTAAAGATTCACTCAACGTCTCACAGCTACTAAGTGTCTGAGGAAGATTTCAGATTCAAATCTTCCTGATTCCAAGTCTAGCATTCTAATCACCAGGCCCCTAGGCTGCCAAACATTTATTTCACATTTCACTTTATTATTGTTATTTTTTTTTGCAGGGGAGGCAATGGGGTTAAAATGACTTGCACACAGCTGTAAGTGTCTCAGGCTGGATTTGAAGTCAGGCTCTGCTAACTCCAGGACTGGTGTCTTTCACATATTAAAGTTTGTAAAAACACTTGTTATGTACACACATGTCGGTGGTTGCAAGGAATATCAACTTCCTGCCTAGGTAGTGTTTTGAAGTACTATTATTTCTATCCATTCATCTGTGACCATGCAGATAGTATTTGAAGTAGGATTTGAATCTAGATGTTTCCCACACTTTATGGTAGGCCAAAACTTTACATTTAATTTTTTTTTTTTATTTTCAGAATCAAAGAATCACTTAGTTGTAAGGGATCACACAGGACAACCTCTAACTGAACAAGAATGATCAAATGAGAATATTGTTAACCACTTTCCAAGACTTAAAGAGTTATAGAAATGGGCACTATGGGTGTTGCTACTACTATGACGATGACGACAACCACGACGACGACAACTACTATTATTATTAACAAGAATTTCCTTTACAGAATAGCTAACAATTATTTCAGAGTCAAGAATTACGTCTTCTGGCCTTTTAGAAATTTAGGATCTTTGAAGAACATACAAAGTGATCTGCATGGAAAAATTCAGAAATTTAGAGGAAAAAATATGAAAACTGTAATAAGAATAATTCCTAGAATGGTATAGTGTAGTACTGATGTTACAGTTGAAGAGGGCAGTTTTAGAAGCTAGGACAAGTGTTCAAATATTATCTCATTCTCAGGTAAATGTTAATTAATTTTGTCATATTATGCTACATACATGTGTCTCTCCAACCACTTCTCTGGATCAATGATATCTGATGAGAAGGAGGAGTGCTCGTCATCACTTGACTCCACTCTTTTGGGAGCAGAGATACACAGACAATGAGATCCACCCACAGATCTCTAGGACCACAGAATTTAGCCCTAAAGGTTTAGTGTTTCTAATCCTATTATTTTCTAATCCTATTATTGGGATGTTTGAATGAATTGAATATTCATCCTTAATCTCTGTGTGATCTCACATATTTCCCTCAGTGATGACTCTTGGCTGACCCTGTAAGCATTTTTGGTCCTCCCGTACTTAAAAAAAAGTACATTAAAGGAAGCTTTGGAAAGTAGGCTTCCAATAAAATGCAATGTCTTCTGTCTCCACATAATGTATCCTAGCAATGTTGATGCTATCCTACATCAGGATGTCAGATGCTGTACTTTTTTTTTTTATTAACTCAACTTATTATCACATCTAAAATGCATGGCTCCCACCAACTACACTCAGTACACACATATGCACACTAATCTGTGTGTTTATGTGTATGTGAAATAGCAACACAATGAGTTATTGTAGTGTGAATAGAAAAAAGAATGCTCAGTAACGCAAATTACAAGGATATAATGCCATCAAGGGGTTTATTGGTGACATCATAAATCATAAGAGCAAGGTACAAATGGTCTGGGTTTTACCACTACCCGAAGATGATGTTAGAGCCATTACTTTAAGTCATATTCTTTTTTTAAAAAATTAAATACGTAGATATTTTGTGTCATATTTCCCTTCTCTTGTACTTTTTTTCTCCTTCCTCATCTATTCCTTCCCCTTTTTCTAGCCTCAAAATGTACTTGACTGATTTTTCTTTGTCTTACTAGGGTAGTTATATTTAAAAATAACATCTGATTGTCCTGTGCTTAAATCTAACAATTCAGAAAAAATTGTCATTCCTGGGCTAGGTGTCACACTCATGCGACATGACAGACAGGTGACAACACACCCAAGTATTATGAGATTTTTCTACTCTTGGGTAGCAGTGTTCTTTATGTGCCTCTCTATGGAATTCCTTTTTTTTCCTGTGTGACTGGAAAAGTATAATTACACATGGTGCCCCTATTATGGTTGCAAATATGGAAAGGAATTCAACATCTGTGCTTTGCATTTGTATCTGAATTTTATCAAATCCAACTAATACTCTAATTTCTTTCATACATCCTAAGTGGCTCTCTTTTCTCTCTGGATCTCTGTCTGAGAGAAGAATATATTAGCATAAGTTAATAACTGGCCCAAACTTTTGTCCAAATTTAAATATATCCCAGCAATGCCAAGCCCCTTCTAATTGCTTTTATGTGTCACTATCTTTAAAGATAGTAGATAGAACTCTCTGGTAGCTTTGCTTTGGACTCTAATTAACCACTTATCTGTAAATTGGTTGGCACCTTAGGCTTTTCATGAGTTATTATCCAAATAATATCACTAGCTTTTGATTTAAGAAAAAAAAATCCATGGCTAAACTTTTATACAAGGAGCAATCCTAGAGTCTTCTTAGGTCTAAGTTTATAAAAAAAAACAAATGGATAGTTTATCCTAATCAATGCCAATATACTTTTTAAAAAGAGAAAATCATCATCTTGGTAATGCACTAACAATGAGTTTTATTGATCACCATTCTTAGGATGCCATGATTTTCTTTGGGTGTTATTCTTTGAAAATGGTGGAGCCTGAGCATGGGGAACATACAAACAACACCTCTGCCCTGCTATACCTTCCTCATAAGAAGAAACAAGAGTTCCACACTATTGGCGAGGAAGGCCGAGATTTTCATTCATCTTTTACTAACTTCTCTCATGAAATTATTATTAAAATTTCTTCAACCTTCCTGATGCAAATAATTACTTGGCCTGGTATACTAAGGCTTAGAGTCAGAAGTTCTGACTTTAAATATATCCTCAGATATTTAATGGCTGTGTGATACTGGATAAGTCACTCAAATATCTGTTAGTCAGTTTTCTCAGCTGGAAAATAAGGATAATAATAGCACCTACCTTGAAAGGTTGTTATGAGGATCAAATGAGATGCTATTTGTAAAAGAAACAAATGAACCACACAAATAAATAAGTAAATAAGTGAAAAGATGAATGAATGAATAAATTCCCTAAAGGTTTTAGCACAGTGCCTGAGTAGATGCTTTATAAATGCTTATTCCCTACCCTTCCCTTCCCTTCACTAGCCAGTTCAAGAACACAACCCACGTGGATTTTTTTGCTTGTGTTTAAGTTCTTTGAGTATTCTTTCTGCTAAGATCTTTGATCTTTCCTCCATTTTCTCCAATTGCTCACTTTTTGAAGCCCTGATTTCCTTGGTCACTGGATTTCAAAGTGTCTCAGCCTCCTCCCATCCTGAACAATTGACAGTTCACCAACCTGGGTCTCTAACCTAAGTTACTTTGGGGGGACAGTGCTGGTTTCAGTTAGATGCTGGGCTCTTTCCCTTAGGCACAGTGGAATGCCACACAGCTCCTCCTTCCCTTCCCCCACTTCCACATGGTATCCTGTCTTATTCCCTAGGCTCCTCAGTTCTCTGACTCAGTCATTCAGAACTTTGCCACATTAGGACCATTGCAGCCTGGTACTTTTTTTCTGGTACTTAGGTCTGAGTGGCTTTGAGAAGAGGAGGAGAGTGAAGTATGAGATGGAATTCTATTTCAAACTAAGACATATGTCCTACCTCTTTCCATCTACTCCTTTTTTTTTTTTTAGTGATCTTTAGAAGCACAGAAGGCTGCCTCTGAGGCCCCAGAAATCTTCTGCAGCCCAGAGCATGGCTTTCCAAAGCACTCAAAAGAGAGGAGTAGGGAGCCAGAGGGAGAGGTTGCATTTTGCTGCACTTATGCTGTGACAAAAAAAGAAAATCCTTACAAAAAATTAAAAAGAGATGAAAAGGAAATTATACTATGTGGAATGGTACTATAGACAACAAATAACAGACATAAATTTATGCACTTAAATATTATAGCATTTAAAATTCTAAAGGAGGCATTAGACGATCTACAAGAAGATAGAGTAACACACTAATGATAAAAGACTTCAATATTCCTATCTCAGTTTCAGATAAGTCTAACAGAAAGGTAAACAAAAGGGAAAATAAGGAATTGAATAAATTGTTGAAGAAACTAGAGCTAAAAGACTTCTAGTGTCTTCCCAATAAGACTGCCAAAGAATATACATATTTATGAGATTTCATGGAACTTTAACAAAAACCATTGGTTTATTAAGACACAGAAATATTGCAAACAAATATAAAAAGGCAGAAAAATTAATATATATTTATGGGCCATAACACAATAAAAATAGTCATTGGCTTGGGGACCACAAACCAAAGATACAGACCCTAAAGGAGACTTAAAAATGAAATCTTTAAATAATGAGAGTGCTAGAGAACAAATCATAGAAACAATTAACAATTACTTAGAATAAAATTACAACGATGGAACAACATAACAAAATTTCTGGGATGCCACTAAAGCAGCCCACAAGGAGAAAATCATATCCCTACAAACATACATTAAATTTGTCAAGGATGACAAGTATAAAAAAGAGGGTTTTAATGAACTAAACATGTATTTAAAAATATTAGAAAGTCAATGTATTAACAAATCTAAAATTAAGAAGAAATTTTTTAAAAAATAGCATAAAAGATAAATTTGGTACAAAAATTTCATAGAAGTGATAGGTAAAACTAAAAGTTGGTTTTGAAAAGGCTAATGAAAATGATAGCTTTTAGCTACTCTTATTAAAAAAGGAGAGGAAAGGAAATAAAATCAATAAAATAGCACATAAGGAACGTGAAATCACAAGAAGAAATTACCAACAATAGGACCTGTTTTGAATACTTATATGCTAATAAAACTGAGAACACAAAAGGAATAGAGTAGCAGAATATACAATGAGAAGTCAGAAAAAAAGAGAACTCAACAACCGAATGATTAATAAAGTAAGGAAAACATAAATTACTTTGGCAAAACCCTCCGTACTTAATAAAAACTACTGGGAAAACTGGAAAGCAGTCTGTCAGAAGTTAGAATGAGACAAATACCTTACAATATATTCTATAATACATTCTAAATGGCCATGTGAACTTAATATTAAAGATCATATTATGAAAAAAAAAAGATAGAAAAGCAGATCATATACATCTCACAGCTATGGGAGGAAATATATTCTTAATCAGATAAAGGATAGAGGAAATTATGAAAGATAAATAGATAACTGGTTGCATGAAAGTGAAAAGCTTCTATACAGGTAAATATTATGTACAAAAAGGAAAACAGTCAAATAGGAAAAAATTTTGTTATCATATTTACCTGATAAAAGTTTGGAATACAAAATGTATAAATGATTTGTTTAGACTATATACATATGTATATATATATACACACACATATATGTGTGTATGTTATATCTAATATATGTGTATATTATATCTCATTTTCATTCTCTAGTAGATAAGTGGTCAAAATATACTAACAGTTCTCAAAAAAGCAATCGTATTCAATATCACATGAAAGAATGCTTCAGGTAATTAATAATAAGAAAAACACTAATCAAAACAACCCTGAAGTTTCACCTCATACTCTACAAATTATCAAGGATGGTAAGAAATGATCCATTTTGAAGAAGGTGTGGTAGGATAGACAAATAAAGACCCACATTTAGGAGCTGTGAAATGATAAAAACCATTTCAGAAAAGCAGTTTGGAAATGTACAAAAATTAAGTCACAAATACGTCTATACCCTTTGAACCAGAAACTCCATTACTGGGCTTGTTGCTTGCGCTTCCTTCTCAAAGAAGACCATAACATCAGGACCAAAGAAGTCATGACGAGAAGAAAGTCTCCACACAAACAAAAATATTTATAGTAATCACTTTTTTGTGATAGCAAAGAATTGAAAACCAAATAGATATCTATTGATTAGGAAAAGTCTAAGCAAATTATGGTACATGAATTTGATGGAATATTACTGTTTTAAGAAATTATGTATGGATGAAGTCAAAATGGGTGAGAGTCAGCCTTTTTGTACAGCTCTCCCCACATATTTCCATAACACCCTAGAAAATGTGCCAGACTGAACGCTCATTGGAAAAGACAAGAAAAAGCCACAGTGAGTTATGTCTTTCCAGCCCAGGACAATTTAAGAAGACAGGTCTGCTAACACTGGGCAGGGCTTGCCAGGAGCTTAGAGCAGAGGCAATGGTGGTAGCACTGGCAGCTGCAGTTGGGAACATTCTAGCATCCCATGGAATATAAGAGGCTTGTGACCAGTCACCAGGACTAGAAGCACTGTGAGGAAAAGAAATCCCAGGGGACCTCTGAACTAAGCACTGGGAACAGGAACAATTGACCTTTGACATCTCTGTTGCTTATTAGTTAGTTCTGGGTCACAGTTCTAGGGTGGAGAGGAGTGGTTTCTAGGGAGAGAGGCCTGAGTTGTGTATAGCACAAGGATTAATTTTCAAAAATATAGCCATGTAACTCTGAGCCTAGGGTGAAAGGGAGACTAACCTATAGACTCACATACAAGAAATTATGGATGTGATGAATACAGAGAAACATGGAATGATCTATGTGGCCTGATACCGAGTGAAGTAAGCAGAAGCCCCAACCCACCAAAAAATATATACAAGACTAAAACAATATAAATGACAGAATGACCATACATGTACACACAATGAAAGTGATTTTAGCAGAATTATAAGGATCAAGGATGAGTTGAATGAAATAACTTGAGAGGACATTTTGAACCCAAACTTTTCAATCCTTCAGGAAGATGGGAGGTCCACAGGTGTTGTGCATTCCATATCTTTTAAGACTTTTAAAAAATATATTAATCAGTTGTGTAGATTTCTTCTACATAATTTTCTTCTTCTTTTTCTTTCTTGTGTCTTTAAAAAATACTACTTGTTATGTTGGATGGCTCTCTAGCAAAATCAGAGATGAAAGGCTACTGAGGCTTACCATGATGATTTTAAAAAAACAAACAGAAGACACCAATAAAAACGTATTTGAAAAATAGACCAGACCAGACTAACCTTATTTCTTTTGCATTGTTACTAGGCTGGTATACAAAAAAGAATGTTGTGTATTTATATCATCTAGATGTTTAGCAAAGTATTTGACAGTTTCTTATGGGGAGAGAGAGAGAGAGACAGAGAGAGAGAGAGAGAGAGAGAGAGAGAGAGAGAGAGAGAGAGAGAGAGAGAGAGAGAGAGAGAGAGAGAGAATGAGAAGTGGGCCAAAAGACCAAAGTATATTTAGATGGATTTGAAACTGGTTGAAAGTCCATACCAAGAAAGTCGCCATTAACAGTTTGATGTCAACATATATAATGGAAGTTAAAAATCTTCCCCACCACTGATAGGCCTTAAGTGGGGCTTTTGGGGTAGGCTTGTTTTTTATGGGGGTCCACACTTCTTGCTGATTGCTGGTGTGGCACTGGATCTCAAGGGGTCGTGCCTTCCAGTTCTGAAAAGAGTATATATACTCTAAGGTGAAGTTTGGCTTTGACTTAGTTTTTGGAAGAAAGTTCATGTGCCAGATGAAACTCTGGGCAGCCATTTAAGAATCCCTCCCACCTTTGAAAACCCAGATGTTGGTGCTTCTCTCTCTGATAATGATGTATATATTTTCTAGGGTCAGACAGTTGGAAGCCCTGTCTGTTGGTGCTGCATGTGTTTTATTAAAGTGATTGTTAACCCCTCAAAAGTTGTTTTCCTTTTAGAAAAACAGATCTAAGAACCTGTGCAGCAAGCCTTCCTGTGAATGCCCAGGTGCTTACTGCTACAATATAGAATAAAGTATTTATGAATGCCTCAGGAATCTGTGATTAGCTCAGTGTTGTTGGTTTTTTTAATATATTTTTTATTAATGACTTTTTTAAAAAAGTGTAGATGACATTCATATCTTATTTTCAGATGACAGAAAGCTAAGGTGGCTGCTTAACATAATGGATGTCAGAAAGGTCTTATGAGACTAGACCACTGAATAAAATGAGGCAAAATGTGTAGAATTTTGCAGGTGAGTTTAAAAAAATCTCCTTCACAAGTGTAATTTAAAGAAACCATAGGGAGCAATAGTTTGCCTGTATAGACAGGGGAGTTGAGTTGGACCATGTGGTCAAGTGAGTTAGTAGTGTAATATGGCAGCCATAAAAGTAAATGTCAACTTGGTCAGAAAGAAAAAAAGACTTATTTTTCAGTTCTAGGGAGGTGGTAATTCTGTTATACCCTATCATAATCAGGCATTTGGAGTATTGTGTTCAATTGTGGGCTCTACAGTTGAGACAAAATACTAATAAACGAAAGAATTCAAGAGAAGAGTAGGCAGAATGAGCTCATTTTTCTGCATCACAGCTTTCTTCATTGTGGTTTTGATTTATCACAGGTTTGCATAAAAAATTAAATAGCAATTTTGGGGGAGTGTGCCAGCCACAGACCACATGAAGCTGGCAAAGGGCACAGAGTCTATGACCAAATAATTAACACAAATTTTATAATAAGGTAAACAACCTGCAAAAAACAAAGAAAGAATTTAGACTTCTTTGGTGCAAAGGGAGGGCCAAAAAATTTTACAGGGATTTTCCAGCTCACGGGAGTGCTTTACCTCTAAGCTCTGCAATGTGGAAAGGATATATATTAGTATATAGTATATATTAGTTGAGGGTCATTCAGTTGAAGGAAAGGAGGTTGTTTGTCCTGCAGAAGAGAAGCCCAGTGGGGAGTGGATCAAGAGTACCACCTTCAAACATTTGGGATTGCAGTTGCTCTGTCCTTGAGGAGAGAACAAGGAGTCATAAGTAGAAATTTCTAAGTAAATTTATTCTTCATGTAATGGAAAAAACCTTACAATTAGACTTTTTAAAAAATTGTAAGGGGAAATGCCTTAGGGGGTAACATTTTCTGCCTCACTAGAGGACTTCAAAGATTGGATGAGCCCATGTTTGAAATGAGGTGTATGTGCATATGGTTCTTAAAGATATGGGTTTGATGACAAGCCTCCTGAAGTCTCTTCACAATTGGAGTTTTTGTGATTCTGTGAAAGAGAATATGGGTAGTAAGGTAGGCAGGCAACCTGTCTTTATTCAAAACATTTTGCATGAACTTGATGCATTTTGGATTTATTAGTGGTTACTGAACAGATACTTACTGACCTCTTTCCTGCTTCTCTCACATTGTCCCATCTTCATTGGCTAATCTGTTTGTGGCATTCTGGTCTGGCTTTTATCTTTTAACCTTGGCATGAGTTACAATTCACTCATTCAGTTTTGACATCCGGATTCTTTTCCTCTTCCAGCTCCCCTTAGTATCCCTTCCCTTGACACTGCCCTTCCTTCCATGATCCCAGATGCTCTTGTACTATCTCTGAGTTCACTTCTTATGGAGAAGTCAGGAAGTTGACATGAGCCATGGGGAAATGAACAATGACCTCTGTGTGTTTCAGTTTGAAGAATTTACCACTCAGTAAAATGGGCACAAGATTGATCCTATCTATCTCACACTGTTGCTGTGAGGAAAGTTCTTTGTAAACCATAAGATGCTAAATTAAGAAATCATCTAAAAATGCTTAAGATCTTAGTGTCAATGTAACCTGAGTTTAGCTTAAAAAAAGAAAGAGGTGCTTGCTATGGGAATGATTTCACTAAAGAACACCATTTTCACTTTAGGTCACTAACATTAGACAGTGTTCAGTTTTGTCTTATTTTTTTCTGTTTCCCTCATTGCAGTTTTTGTAGATTGTTGTCCCTTATTGTAGATTTTGTGTGTATTGTTTTCCTTACTTCATTTTTAATCAGTACAAATAGGTTTTTCTCTTGCTTCTTTGTACTTTCCATAGCCATTGTTTTTCACAGAACAATAATAGTCCATTACATCAATTTATTCCAGTTTGTTTTATCATTAACTAATCAACCCACATCTACCTAATTCCAAGTCTTTGCTATTATAAAAAGAAGTGCTGCTTCATGTATTTTGGTATATAAGGGGCCTTCCTTTCTATCTTTGATCTCCTTGAAGTTTAATACTACCAATGTACAGATCTCAAATTTTTTAAAGCAGGAAAATTAGAAAGGGAAGGTGAATATGACGGCTCTGATTTGATAAAAATTTTAGTCCTAAAACAGTGCTAAGAAGGCAGTATGTCATGCCATCTATTGCCTCTGCTAGAAAATAAAAATGTCATTGTGGCAAATATTCTGCCATCACCACTAAGGTATTTTACCCCATCCCTTTTTCCTGGGCCTTCTTCCCTTACACTCTATGCTGCTGCTTCTCTCTCACCCTTTAAAAAAATTCCAAATGGTATGCATATCACAGGCCTGGTCCATCTCCTCTAACCTGGAGCTTCAGAGAATCACCAATAACTACCTTCAGCTATGTAAACAGAAACCTCTTTCCACTCTTCTTAAAGACAGAGAGCCTAAATTAGCCCTGGAGCAGCCCAAACTTCTTATAATTTAAGGAATAAAGTCATCCAGTGCATTTTGGCAGGGTCAGACTAAGCATTACTAGGCAAGTTCATGGAGAGACCATGAGGAGGACTTCTTTTAGGCAATGTGTTTAAAGACAAAACAAATACTTGGAAATCGGGAATTTTGCTCAAAAGATCCATTTCTAAACACTGCTGAAGTTTATGAAATATTATTATTTATGATCTAGTATCAACAAACACAGACAGCATGGAGGCAGCTGCTGCATCAGATTCTGAGCAACAATGATCTCAGTGCATATGTATATTTATCATGGGTTGGATTTCCTGGCAAGCTGAATTGAAAAGGGAGGCAAATGACCACACCAGTCCAGTACCAAGGTTAATGCTGCAAGGAAATTCCCTCACAGTGAGATACTCTTTAATTGGTCTTCTTTGTAAGCTTTTCACCATCTTCTAATCATAAGAGGTAGAGATAGCTTTGCAGGACCAAAGATCAAAATAAGTCAGCCTTCTCATTGCATTCAAAATGGTGAACATTTTTAAGGGCTGTAGAGATGTTTGGTTTGGCAATCCAGGCGTTATCTTCCTTCAATTAGGCACCAAAGGGAGCAGATGCATGCAACATGAACGATTTGAAAGAAAAATCGTTAGAAGCCATTACGCTTTAGCAACGTAAAAATATACTTGTTCCTTTGAGACATATGAGTTATTAACTCTGGCAACACTAGTTCTTTTTTCTCCCATATGTGATTACATTGTACCCTGTTGTTAACTGGAAGATCATGCATTTGAATCTTCCTCGACGACTTCTCTTCCTTAAATAAAATTGCAATAACCTACTGGAAGAAGCAGGAGAATAATGTGGAAGTTGCAAATGATCAGATTGGCAAATAAATCCATCTTTCTGTGATGAAGAAATGAAATGCCCCATGCAACACCTTGCCCAGAGTAGCAGCTCAACAAATATTTGTTGAATGCAAGAAATAAATGTGAAGGGAAAAAGAAAAAAAAAAAAAAAGAATGAGTTCATTAAAGGAGTTACTCCAGCTAATGCCTTCTGGTTTCATCTTGAAACTCTGCCCTCAAAAAGCAGTTCCTTTCAATCATTAAGAGGAGAAAGAAAAATTCAGGAAACTATTTTAGTCTTTACCAAAGGTCTCTTCATGATATATTTTTTTAAAGTAACATGTAAACTTTTATGTATTCTTTATTTTTTCAGCAAGTGAGCCAAAATGCAGATTCATGGGTTCTTACAGAATCCTCTTTCCATGTTCTGTATGTATGAAAATGCTCTTTTTTCTTTTTTGATTGGGGGGAACATGGAGAGGGAGGAGGTAAGTTTAGAACGAAACAAAAACTATATAACGAAACAAAGCAAATGGTAACCAAAATGCTTCTTTCAAAGTTCTTCACAGCCTGGCTTCATCCTACCTTTCCAGTCTTATTATACATTACTGCCCTTCATGCACCCTTACAATCTAATTGACATTCTTATTGTTGATTACCCGGGATCCTCCATTTCCCTTCTCCATGTCTTTGAACATGTCTTCCCTACCTGGAACACCCTCCCTCCTCACTTCACTTCTTAAAATTCTCAGCGAGCCTCAGGTCTCCAGTTAGATGCTACTTCTTACTTCAGTCCTTTCATGTTCTTCCCAGTTATTAGTGTCTTTCTCTCCCAAATGACCTGGTGATTCTTGTATTTATTTTCTATGTGTTTTGTTCATGCTTTTTGCATCTGGTACTCAATGATTTAGTGAACATGTCCTATGTGATGCCCTTTCTTATTTTCTCAACTTTGATCTTTATTGAACATGAAAATGAAGCAGTACTTTTGAAAGCATAATTGACCTGAGGGATGACAAACAGCTATTCATGAAATTTCCATAGTGTAGCCACTTGCCAAAAAGGAATGAGGGAGACTCCACCTGAATCTTGTATGGGACTGGAAAAATAATCAGCAACAACAATAATCACACACACACACACACACACACACACACACACACACACACACATATCTTGGCACCCTCTGAAAGTTCAATAGTCTTTCCACGGAACAGACAAGTGCTCTGGTTCCTCAGGTGGTCACTTAGCCGCCCCCTACTTAAGCTGCTCCCAATCCTGGAATGCAGTCCAACATTTTTCTCATGTCTCTCCTAGGTGGGCTCTCGTTGGGTGAGCAACCACAACAGTTGACTGAGGTCAGCCAAGCAGGATAGCAATGCCTCAAGCCTCCTGGGTGTTGTAACTTTTATATCAAAACTAAGACTATTCCGGAAATTACATCGTGTTCAGCTGGCTTGAAGCAATAGCCATGTTATGCTGACCACCCAGTGGAATCAAATAGGATGGGTGGAAGTGGCACCAGTAATGTTTGAGATAGCCCAGAAGAACAAATGCAGGAGAGACTCTGGGGAAATTCTTCCATGGCAGGGAGCCATGGGATACTTTCAAAAACAATTTATGTTCTTCCTTTGTACTCTAGCCACCAAGATCTATCTTGCTATCTACAGCTGCACTCAGCAAGCCTTTCAGCTTAACTTTCTTCCCTCAAATATGTGGTGTGTAGCAGCTGCTGGGAAGAGGAGGGGGAGGAGGTTTCAGGTTAAAAGATCTGTTAAATCCACTGGAGGAAAAAATGAATAAACTTGAATCCTCTTGCTCTGGTATTAGTCTGTCTACCTTAAAACTCTGCTACTTTGGAATGACTGAGGAAACTTCATCAGTAAGCCAGTTACTTAATCATTTCAGATGGTTGAGTAAACCTTAACCTTATCCAAATCTCCCAAGTTTGTTAAAAAAAAAGGGGGGAGGGGAGGTCTATCCAAGTGATACGATAAGAACCATCCACCTTATAGGTTGCACAATTCTAATTTATTTGGTCTTAAAATATTTCAAGTAGATTCCCTTTGTTGTTGCAGTTCTATTTTTGGTCATAGATAGATCTACCAGTGAAACTAAAAATTTTGTTTTATAATAAAATTTCTCAGTTATATAGAACTTTTGAAAAGATCTGCTAAGCAAATCTTCACAGATATCTCATTTTATTTTCAAGATAAACCTGTGAGGTTTATCTGTGCTATTATTATGCCTATTTTACAAATAAGAAAACTGAGGCACACAGAGGTTAGGCAGTTTTCCCAGTCTCACAAGTAGTAAGTGTCTGAGGTAAGATTTGACTTCAAGTGCACCATACCATACATTGCACCTACTAGCTACCTCATCATTCTACTTTTGAGACTGAACTCAAACAAGAACTTTACTCATTGGGTTGCAAATTAATTAAATATATGCTCCCACTACCCCTCATTTTCTTCTAGATGTCTAGTATACCACTATGTATCTTGCGAATATTGAAACAATGGCATTTATGTATTCATGGAAGTATATGCTATACAAGGAAGTTTTAAATTGTTTCTTATTTTCACTGATTTGATTAACATATCCCATAGAACATTTGATAATCTATCAAGAAACACTTAACATTCTTTTAATTAATTACACAACTAACAATGAGCACAACTCTTAAATTTGAAATCTCCCACTCTTGAAAAAGCGATGACATAACTCACAGAGAGAAACACGAAGGTGAATTCATAGCCCTGAGTCAGCAAAAAAAAACCCAAGGCCATATTTGGGGAATTGTAATTAAAATTACTTCTATATAAAGGTATCCTCATCATTAATAGACAAAGCAAATATTTCATTGAACTGTTCTCAAAGAATTTGAAAGATATTTCAGAACATGCCCACATAGTCACCAGTTTCTCATCCTGAGGATTTGGGTGATCCTGGATATCTCAGGCCTTAGTGAAAGGAAATTATTATAGTAGAAAAAGACCTGACTGGAGTCAGAGGATCTAGATTCCAATCGCTGCTTTAACCTTTACTACCTATGTAACTTTCAGCAAGTCACTGAACCTCCCTAAGCCGAGTTTGAACGGATGCAAAATGAGGGTTAGACTATAAGACCTCCTAGGTCCTTTCCAACTTTCTATCTATGAACTCAAAATTATGGTAAGTTTGGGAAGATGGAATTTCAGAAGCCTTTTGAAAGGGGAAATAGGGAAGAGAAATGGTTTAGCAGGCAGAGAAGGGAGGAGCATTTTGATGTATGGCTCAGCTTGGGAGGAGGCTTAGAGATGAGAGTTGACTAAAGAACAAAGACTGGGGAACAAGTGTGCCTGAGCTGAGTCAAAGGGACAAAAGAGTGGATGAGGGTAGTGAAATAGCCTGTGGAGCTCTGGCAAAAGGCTTTGAAACAAAGTGAAAGGATTTGCATTCTGATGGGTAGGTCCTGGAAAGTCCCTGAAGGCTTTAAGTGTGTTGGGGAGGGGTGTGTGTGTATATTTTAGGTGAATGACATGGAATAAACAACTGTCATTGAGGTTTGGTGGAAACATGGAACTGAGAGTAAAAAATTCAATCATATATTCTATGGGACTTGAGTAAAATGTCTTTTAACTTCTCTGGAATTCATTTACTTATCTATAAAACAAAAGAGGCAAGGTGATTTCTAAGGTCCCTTCTACTTCTAAAACCCTATAATTCTATAATTTTGAATTAGGAGCAAGGACTCCATTGATGAACAAGTGATAGCAATGAAGAACAGAGAGCACTGTCATTTGCACAATGGCCATGGCTGATGAGAATGAGGACCATAGAGGCCATCATTAAAGACAGTAGAATTTGTAACAGTTGCAACAAAAATCCTTTATATAGAATCAAGGAAAGCAATGCCTAGTTTACTCCAAAACTGGAGAATGTTTCTCAGGCAACTTAAAGATTTTGCCTTAAATTTTTCATATTTTTATTCAGAACCTATTCTGAGCCCAGATTTCTGCTAAGTGGTGATGAGAATAAAAAATATAGAAGGCCCTGGATTAGTTTACTCTCCAAATATTTTTTGTGTTATCAATATTCTCTCCATCCACAAGGATCACAATCTTCTAATGAATTCATTAAGTCATATTTGGGAGTACTTTGTCCCAAAACTTCATTATCCTGCCCCCAAGATAGTGAGGAGTCTCTTCAAATTTGCTAGTGTGTTCTTTGAATGGAAGCCAAAGATGACATAGTATGGAACCAGATCCAGATTAAAGAATTTTTCTGACTTGGTAGGACTTGCCAAAAAATATACTCCATTAGGATAATCTTTAAGGACAGAGTCATCATCGTGATACCATGAAGTATTTGAATGCCACACAAATACTTTTATTACAAAATAGAATCTAAAAGTTATTCAACGATAAGAGCTAGCATTTATATAGGGCAGCTAGGTAGCACAACGGTAGAACTCTGGTCTTGGAGTAAGGAAGACCTGAGTTCAAATCTGGCCTCAGACATTTACTAGCTGTTTGACCTTATGCAAGTCACTCAATTCAGTTTCCTCACCTGTAAAATGAGCCGGAGAAGGAACAGGCAAACCACTATAGCATCTTTGCCAAGAAAACCCCAGATTGGTCACAAAGAGTCATAACCAACTGAAAATGACTGAATGGCAAAATATAGCTGATTCTCACAACAACCTGTGTAAAAGATGCTATGGGTGCTATATTACAGTTGCAAATACTACTTGTCCTATATGGTGGAATCTGAACCCAGGTCTTTCTCTCTCCAAGTTCAGTTGCCTATTCTCAGTGTCAAGCTGATGAAAGAAGATAATCATATGAAATACTGCTAGAGTATGTGTAAATTACTTCATCAGCAGTCCTGTTACTCTCAAAAGATATTAGAGATATCCAATTTGGGATGTAGTTTTATCAAAGGACTATGATGATAACAGTAATTTAAGATCTACTCAGTGTTTAATATACAATATCTCTTTTGGTTCTTTTAACATCTCTGAGAGATATGTGTTATTATTATCACCATTTTATAGATAAAGAAAATGAGGCTCAGACAGGTTGTGGTTTTTCCTTCATTCCCAAGGAGGACCACGACATCAGGGAGGTGATGCCATGACATGCAAGTGACTGATTTGAATGAGGGAGGGCTGTGCAAAGTCATCAGCTTCACTTTCTCCTCCAGAGTCATTTGGGTCAAGCGACCAGATATTCGTCAGGATGACTGGAGATGGACCAGGATGTAATGGGACACCTTAGCCTTTTTAAGCTAAGGTCTTCTGGAGTTTTCACTTTGATCAAAGCAATGCCCATTGAGTAATTAAGGCTGTTTAAGAAGTGAGCCACAGGATAACCCCTTTAATAATAATAAAAAAAATCAAACTGGGAGGGGGAGATCCTCAGAGTTGTATCTTGCCAAACGAGAAATAATTACTATTTACATGCACTCTGAGCCATCAGGGTCCAAAAAATAACTATTTAGTGGTGCTTGGACAGGGACCTATTGTTAGCCAATCAATGACAGCTAGAGTGAATTGGGTTTTAGGCATGGTCTTTGAGAAATAAATTACTGACCTGTTACACATGGTCACACAGCCAGTAAGTAACAGAGGCAGTGTCTGAACTCAATTCCCCAGACTTGATGTCTATTGTGTTTTCCACTTCTCCACAATGGCTCTGTGGTAGTATATTTATTATTATCTATTTTACAGATAAGGATACTGAGGCTTAGGAAAATTAGGTAAAATTAGGTAAAAAAATTATTTTACCTTAGATTGCAGCTTAGAAGTAGCAAACCCAGTTCTCCAAGTTACTTGTCTCATTCTGAAAGGTTTGGGGCTTAATATACTAAACTATACTGTTCAGAGTGATTAATATTGAAGTGCCCCATGGGACTAGACAAAAAGGAAAATTCAAGGATAGGAAGTAGATATGTGTGTCATCTGCATTAAATAAGAATGATTAGTTTTGTCAAACAGTTAAACAGTAGTTCTATAAAACAGTAGTTTAAGCAAATGAGGGAAAAAGTGCTTTTGGTCATAAGCGTTCAAAAAAGGACTTTTGCTTGTTTGTTTTTTATTAGATCAGTGGTATTAGTAGATTCCTCATTCTCTCATCAAGCTTTAAGTAACTACTCATATACTCATAATCTCATCAGTTCCCAGTATTTTGCCACCATAAAAAGGGTTGCCATAAATAGTTTTGCTTATGTAGGTCCTTTTCTCTTTTTATGATTTCTTTGGGATACAGACCTAGTCGTGATATTACTGGATCAAGGGGTATTCACAGTTTGGTTGCCCTTTCAGCATAGTTCCAAATTGTTCTACAGAATTAATATATCACTTTACAATTCCACCAACAGTGCACTAATGTCCCAATTTTCCCACATCCTCACCAGCATTTATGATTCTTTTTTTTTCATATTAGCCAGTCTAATAGGTGCATGATAATAGCATCTCTAATCAATAGTAAATTTTTACATATGATTATAGATAGCTTTAATGTCATCATCTGAAAACTGCCTGTTAATATCCTTTGGTCATTAATCAACTGGTGAATGGATTGTATTCTTGTGAATTTGACTCAGTACTCTATATATTTTAGAAATGAGGCCTTTATCAGAGACATTGGCTCTAAAGATTGTTTCCCAGCTTTCTGTTTTCCTTCTAATTTTGGTTGTATTGGTTTTGTTTGTACAAAAGCTTAATTTAATATAATCAAAATTATCTCTTTTACATTTTGTAATGCTCTCTATTTCTTGTTTGATCATGAATTCTTCTCCTACAGTTAGATCTCACAGGTAGACCATTCCTTGCTCTTCTAATTTGCTTATGGTGTCACCCTTAACGTCTAAATTATGCCAAAGGTCTGTCATATCTATCTTTTCTGATATTCTATTTACCTCCTTAGATTCTTGCTTATTTTTTGGTTGGATTTGTTGAGTCTTAAGAGGGGACAGTTGAGATTTCCCCATTGGTATAGTTTTGCTGTCTATTTCTTCCTGTTAACTTCTCCTTTAAGAATTGGGATGCCATACCATTTGCTGCATATATGTTTAATATTGATATTGCTTCATTGTCTGTGGTACATAGATGTATCTCTTACTTCCTTATTTCTTTTAATTAGGGCTATTTTTGCTTTTGCTTTGTCTGAGATCAGGATTCCTATCCCTGTGTTTTTACTTCAGAGAAAGGGTAATAGATTCTACCCCATCCCCCTTATCTTTACTCTGTATATCTCCTTCTGCTTTTCAAGTGTGCTTCTTGTTAACAACATATTGTAGGATTCTGTTTTTTGATACACTCTGTCATCCACTTCCATTTTATGGGAAAGTTCATCCCATTCACATGTCTGATTGCTACCTGTGTATTTCCCTCTATCGTATTCTCCCTCCTGTTTGTCCTCTGTCTCCTCTCACCAGTTCTCTCCTCACCAGTGTTTTGCTTCTATATGCCATCTTCCTGAATCTTCCCTCTCTTCTGTCAGTCTCCATCAGACCTCCTTTTGCTTAATCTCCTCCACTCCTACTTTCCTGCCAGATAAGATATATTTCTATATTCAACTGATTGTGTATATGAATTCCCTTTTGTAGTCATTACTGATGAGGAGTAAATTGCTGTAATGCTCCCATATTCAGCTCCAAACAACCATAATATAGTGAACAAATCCTGGAACAGCAGAGTCAACAAAAAGACAAGGTGAAACAATCTTTAGCCTAAGAAATTTATAAGATTGATAAGAAAGATCTGAATCACTCAGGTAAAAAGAGAATGCATTCAAGAATAGGACCTTTTGATTCATTAATGTTGCAGCTGTCATGTCATGTGTAATCCTCGTTGTGACTTCCCAATATTGGGTTCATTTTTTTCTGGCTACTTGCATTATTTTCTTGACCTGATAGTTCTGAAATTTGGCTATAATGTTCCTTGGAGTTTTTATTTGGGGATCTCTTTCCTGAGGTGATTGGTGGATTCTTTCAACATGTATTTTGCCCTCGGGTTCCAGGGCATCAAGGCAGTTTTCATTGATAATTTCCTGAAATATGCTGTCCAGGTCCTCCTTCTAATTGTGGCTTTCAGGTAGTCTAATGATTTTGATATTTTCTCTCCTGGATCTACTTTCCAGGTAAGTTTTTTTTTCCCTATGAGATATTTTTCATTTTCTTCCATTTTTTCATTCTTTTCAATTTATTTAATTGATTCTTGATGTCTCATAGAGTCATTAACTTCCATTTGCCCAATTCTAACTTCTAAGGTATTGTTTGTCTCAGTTAGCTTTTTTACTTTCTTTTTTCCAGTTGGCCAATTTTACCCTTTAAGAGTTGGTTTTTTCTTCAGTGGATTTTTGCATCTCTTTTTCCATTTGTCCAAATTTATTTTTTGTATAGTTTTCCATTTTTTCCCCACAATTCTCTGATCATTCTCATTTTTTTCCCATTTGTTTCCTTCTATCTCTTTTATATGATTATAAAACTCCTTTTAGAGTTTTTCCATGAATTCTTTCTGTGCTCGAGACCACTTCTTGTTTTTCTTTGGAGCTTTGCTAATAGTTGTTTTGCTAAAAGGTTGTCCTCTTTTTTCTTTTTCTTTTTTCTTTTTTTTTTTTTTTTTTACCTTTCCCATTTGTTTTAAATTTAAGCTCTGTATCTGGGGTAGAAGGGGCATTGGGTCAGGTTTCTTTGTACAAGCAGCTGCAGAGTCTGGCTGTTTACCTGGTGCTGTGTTGATATTCCTCTGAGGCCCTCAGTAAAACCTTGTGTCTGGTGCTGTTCTAAGTGGATGGAATGGGGGATGGTGGTTGGCACTGCTGGAGGCTATAGGGATCTGACAGTTTATCTGGTGCTGAACTGGGATCCTAGCAGTGGTGACTCCCATGTGCTGAGGCCCAGTGGGGTGTTTCTGTATTTCCTCACTGCTGCACTGAAGCACATGGAGGTCTGGCTGTTGGAGGATGCCATTTTGCCCAGGCTTATGCTGAAGCATGTGGTGGTTCTCAGAGCTAGAGTCTGCCAGTTCCCCTGGCTTTGGTAAGGTACGTAGGGAGTCTTGCTGGTGGTGTTTGCCTGCTCCACTGCACAGATTCTCAGGATTTCCTGCTGGTTTGCTGAGGTGGAGCTTGCTGTTGGCTTGCTGGGACACTTTCTGTTCTTGAATGCACTCCCTTTCTACCTGAGTGATTCAGACCTTTCTTGCCAATCTTACAAGTTTCTTGGGTTAAAAGATGGTTTCATCCTGTCTTTTTGCTGGTTTTGCTGTTTCAGGATTTGTTTAGGGGTGCTATTTTATGGTTGTTTTGGAGTTGAATGTGGGAGAATTAGAGTAATTTACTGCTTTTTCTGCCATCTTGTCTCCCAGAAGTTCATAATTTTCATATCATGTACTTCCTTAATGACATACTGTATTCCTGTTCTTCTGGGCAGGTAGGTGCCTCAGTGAAAAGAGTACTGGGCTTAAAATCAGGAATATTCATTTTTGTGAGTTCAAATCTGACTTCACAGATTTGTAGCTATGTGATCCTGGTCAAGTCACTTAAGCTGTTTTGCCTCAGTTCCTCATCTATAAAATGAACTGGAGAAGGAAATCACAACCCACTCCAATATCTTTTCCAAGAAAACCCCAGTGGGGTCATGAAAAGTCAGATACACCTGAAATGACTAAACAAGATTCTTGTTTTTCTATGGAGCTCCTAATTTGTGATATGAAGAGATATATCTAGATTATATCACGTTCTTCTCCATTGCCCTTCAGAGACTATTGTGTTTTATGACTCAGAGCCATATGATAGAATCAAAAGAATATTAGCATAAAAATGGTTGATCTTTGTTTCTGGGAGGATTATGGTAGTTAAAAGAGATTTGCAATTTCCTGTAGGCAATGTAGCTAATTCTTCATCCCTTAAATTCAGGGACCAATTTTTTTTTATTTGTAGTGTTTGTAACAAATACACTTGTATTATCTATGCATATAATGATGCTGTATATAATAATTAGAATAGGAGTTGGCAAGCTACAACCTGAGGGTCAAATCCAGTTTTATACAACTGAACCAACCATAGTAGGCAATGGAAGGTATTTGGCCCTTGGTTGATAGTTTGCAGAACCCTGATCTAGGGAATAAACATTCTTCATCCACTTGTTTTTTCTTGTATGAATAGTCAGGAAAAATTCTTTTGAGAGAAGCTTGAGGTCACCATATCAATGTCATCTGCAAACAGGAGCATAAGGAGGGAGGGCCTCATCATTCATGGCTAACCTTTGTTTAATGTGGACCCTGAATTCCCTCTAGGATACCGAGGAATAGCACATTCTATTCTTTCCTTGATAGTTATGATCAGTGGGTTATTGAACACGGTTATTTCTGTTACAACTTTCAAAGAATTTTTGATGTATAGATGGAAGACAAATTTGAAATTGTATTTTGCACTTCTAAATCAAATGTTTTATTATAATGAACAAATAATAAGCGAAGAGAGGCCTTGTATTTGCTATATCTTTCAATTATTTGTGTGACAGCAAGGATGATTTCCACTAGAATATCATCTGTGAAAGCCTACTTCCTTCTAATAGCCTCATTGAGAATGCCACAGATGCATGTGGAGATAACTCTCATTAAAATTCATACTTACACACACACATACACACACATTTCTAAACACATATTTAATGTATATACATACATATAAATATACCCTCCCCATATACATGGGGAAGTAGGATATATTTCTTGATGTCTTCTTGGATGTATTTTTCAGTATTAATAGTATGAACAGAAAAAATAAATTCCACATCTGTGATATCTTCCCCTTTTTCAGATACTTTAGGAATCAATCCCTCATTGCCCTTATAATAATGTCACCTCTAGAATGGATCTCCTCTCTATATTCCTCTGTTTAATCATCTATCCAACTGATTCCCATTTTTGTCCTCTTTAGTTTTACTTCTTTCTTTGTAGAACATTTGTGCTGTGATATTACAGTCTATGTGTGGTATCCCTAAGGTCTTTAAAGATGAAAATGTTTCTTATAAAAATCTTTGCCGTTCTTCATTTTTCTTATTTGTAGTCTGTCCTCCTTCTGGATTCATCCTAAATTTCCTTTGTTATTACTCTGCTTATTCTGTTTATTGTCAAATAAACTTTCTTTAAACTTGTTTCACACTCCCTATTTATCTCTGCTTTTCTTGATCCTAAGATTTTACCAAGGAGTTTATATTCTAAAGCATTGTTACTATTGGGTACCATTTCTCTATCTGACTGTCTGTCTGTCTCTCTCTGTCTCTTTCTCAGGTGACATATGGAATATTTGTGCTTGATCTGTGGCAGAGAGTTTTTAGCTTGTATTGGTCTGATCAGCCATAGTCAGACACACTATACCTTGACTCCAACAGAGTGATGCATTTTGGTCCTCCTTGAGAATGAAGGACAGCAATAAACCAATCAGTTGATAAATAGATCAAGTGTTGTTATTAACTGCTGTTGCTGTTTTGACTAAGATGCTTTTTTGGTCTATTTTGTCTTATTATGATAGTTTATTTACAATGTCTAAACTTCTCTCTTTACAATATTTTATATTATTATACAATGTCTTATATATTAATTATATATTACATATAATATTGTTTTAATTCATGACTGTCATTTTTCCTTTCTATTACTATTTTTCTTTTTCAATAGCTCTTTTAAACAGGCCAGATTTAAATTAATTTAATTGTATACTAGACATTTTTCCAATGATTTTTCTTTCTTGTAGTGTCATAGTATTTCTGATGTTTACTCTGAATGAATAGTTTGACTTATACACAGACAGCTGGTATAGAGATGACTCATATAAATAAGGAGTCTTTTCCTGTCCATTAAAATACAATCACTTTGATTTTTTAAAAAATCCTATTTGGTATTAATCATGTTTAATTAATTCTTTTCTCAAAGTATTCATTCCAGAGGCATGGCTTTTGTTTCTGACCCTTCTCATTCTTTATTGCTTATGTGTGTTTGCTAACAGGTTACTCACAGTTCTCACTTTTCTTTACCTTGTGTTAAAAGTGAATGTTGATTTGCTTTAGAGGGTCTAATTGAGCTTTGATTAGAATTTCCCCATCTTTCTCACCTCTGCATCCTCGGATGAATGAACTATAGCTATTTCCATGGTGGTCTTTTTGCACATATTTACCATGAACACTCTAAGGAGAAAGTAAAATATTCAATGAAATTAAGTTTTTCATTATTATCAGGCATATGATAAAGCCAAACCTACCAAGGCCTTACTCTTTTTCTACCATGAGGTTCTACAAGTCATCTTTCAGTTTATTTTCAATTTCCTTCTTTATGTCTTGTTCCATTTAGAGATTGAAGGTCAAGATTAATATGGTTTAATTCCTCCGTTAGCATGACCATTCTTTAATCATTGGACAAGGCTATTGATCCTCACATTTAGAGAAGCAATAGCCAAGTTAGGGTTTTTAGATGCTCTAAGAACTGTGTGTCTCTTAATGGCTTCCATTCCCTTTTCTCCCACTGTGTAATTGTCACTGCAGAAGTGAAAGGAGTCCTACACAGTTGAATGGGAGCCATTTATAATTTTTTTTGTTTCTTATGTTTCCATGGCCAAAGAATTTATCACAAAGTCACCAGTCTATTGATGATAAGTATCTTTATACTCACCTAAGCTGGTCCTTGGAAAACAGATTCAGTATGTTGATAAGGCGATATTCAATGCCTTTCTAGAAAAGTAGAACCTACCAGAGCTTATAATCAAACAGCCTAGTTTTTGAGGGGTTAAAGTCACCACCATGGAACTATGCAGCTTTAAAGTAAGTCTTTTTGAAGGTGTAAGTAAAGGAAAAACAAAAATCTATTAAAATGTTACAGTGATACATAATTTAACACTGAGAAAGATTCACAGAGAACTCTAATTTAGCAGCTTGTTTTCTACTGGCTCATCATTCATGACCTGTCTTATGGTCACATTCAGCAAAAGACCTCTTTTCTTTTCCTTCATAGTTGTTCAAAAGATCATAAAAGTTGAAGACTGAAAGTGACATTAGTAGTCATACAATCTCAACTCCTTACTTTCCAAAAAGGAAATAAGCCCAGAAGAATAAATTTGACTTGCTCAAAGTCACATAGGGAGAAAGTGTCAGAAATGGAATCCCAACCCTCACATTAATCCACAACTTGTTCCATTTCTCTATCTCCATTCAAATCATAATCAACAGTACCTGATGCTCAGTGATTTTAGTGTGATCCTCCTCTTCATGAAACCATTTGGTACTTTCTTAGCAGAGATACTGAAGTGGCTTGCATTTCATTCTCCAGCTCATTTTTACAGGTAAGAAAATCGAGCCAACAATTTGTGCAGGGTCATAAACTTAGTAAGTATCTGAAACGGTATTTGAACTCGGGTCTTCCTGATTCCAGGTCCGGTACTCTATCCACCACACCATTAGCTGTCAAAAGTACCTATAACTGTTCTATACCTTAAGGCAATCAAAACATGTTTCATTGCTTATGACATTTTTTTCTATCTGCTCTCTCGTAAGACTGCTAGTCATTCACACTTGCTTCTTGTCTCTTGTGTCTTCTTTTTCTTTGTCCTGTCTTTGGGAATATAGAGCGTAAAACGAAAAGGATTTCTTTGAGCAGTGCAAGGAAGCAGAGCAGTGTGCTTCAGTTGAGCATCATTTCACTTGGCTACTTTAGAAAACACTACAATCAGTCTGAACCTTGTTTCCATTCAGAATGTGTGTCAAAGATGGCAAATGCCTTCAGAATATAGATATGTTGGTTTTCCTGAAGGGAAGATACATTCACGATAACCTATGCAGCTAGTGCTTTCACTTACTGATTTTACTTCACCAGAATCAGAGATAAATTGCCCTTTGGTTCACAAAACCATTGAATTTTCTTAACTTCCCCATATGGCCCTATCTTGGGGATCTTCCATGATTGGTATCAAGATGAGTTTGTAGTACACACATGTGTTAGTGCACTATAAACTTATAGTTTTATCCACCTGGATAAGTTTCCATGATGGTTCTATCCATATGAGAAATCACAAAGGTAAGTGGAAATTTGGCTTTCATTAGATTTTTCAGATACTGTCAAGATGAAGCAGAATGAATTATGTATTGGTGTGTTTATCTTTTTGTCCACTAGGATGTGCCAACCATCCAAATACTTGGTTTTATATAGACAATTTTTACACTATTTATGTGCCAATATGCTTCTTTATTTGAAAATTCTTGAAGAAAAGCAGGAAGTAGTCTATTACTCTGATTTAACACTTTATTTCACATATGTATACAAGCTTATCTCCTTGAGCTTTGTTGCAAGGTTTTGGTTTTTTTTTTTAATCTCATATCTAACCTGTAGGTTAGTTTTACACCTGTGCTCATGTTAATATGGTAGACAACACAGCAAAAGAATATTTTGGTGATAAACAGTGTTTAATTCCATTTTAGAGAAAATAGTCATCTCTCCGTAGGATGAAGTCTGAAAATGGCCAAAGCTCCCAGAAATACAGTGTAGTGTCATTCTTGAGTTAATAAAAACAATTTATATGCAGGATGGGGAATATGGGCAAAGTTATGGAAAACATTTCTCAACCAAGGACAGAGCACCAGATGTGCTAAGACTTATGGGAGCAATCAGAGGTGGCCAAGGCTTTATTGTGGGCCTTATTAAGTTAGACTGTGACCCAGCACCTTCAACTTATTAAGCTGTCAAGAGTTTCAGTGATTAAAACCAAAAAAGGGTCAGCCACAAACCCTCAGACTTTCTCTGGACTAGTATTTTCTCTTAGGCCTTAGACCCTAATGAAGGCACTTCACTTGGTGCTTTAAGTATTTTTTTCAAATTGAAGTTTTGAGCTGGATTTATCCAGGGCTTGAGAAAATCTTCAATAGATTTTGCCTCCTCAGAACTCTACATACAGTTATTTAAAAAAAAATCCTAACTGATAGCAAAATATGAATTCTTGCAGGATGGTTTTGCTTATATAATCATAGCTGAGATCAAAGGAGCTGGTTAATGGGGTTCTAGAGAAGTTTCATTATGACCCATGTAAGGAGTAAGGGTTGGTAGCTGTAGGTAAGGCTGTTGTGAATAAGCTCTTAATGCACAAGATTAATATTTGTAAAAGGTAAACTCTAACAATTATTCATTAAATGTTTAGATTGCCCAAACTAAAGTTTTAATTCTTCAAACTTTCACTGCAACAGATACTTCTGACTCATTCTTAGCATGTTTTGGGTATTAGAAAACTTCTTATTATTGCCTCTGGTTCTTTACTCATAATTTAATCATAAAGGGTCATTTGAACGATCATCTTTTTGTAAGATTTTTGCTTTGGTCTAAACCTACAATTTCATGGATTTGGTAGCAGTCCCTTAGCAAGGAAACACCTTCCACACAGGCAGGTGAGCAACTGTTATAAAACTTCAGGTCTTAATGTGTTGCCCTTGAGAAGTGAGAGGCTGAATGACTTGCCCAGGGACACATGTCCAGTATGTTTCAGAGGTAAGACCTCAACTCAGTTCTTTCTAACTTAGAATGCTGTCTCTCTCTCTCTGTCTCTGTATCTGTCTCTCTCTCCTCCCCCAGATCACTTTTTACCACCACACCCGTTCCATTCCCCCTTCCACCACACACACACACACACACACACACACACACACACACACACACACACACACACACACACAGAGGAAATACTACCTGACTGAATGATTTGGCTTTATAGTGCATGTTTTTCAGTTTGATATTTCACCCTTACAGCAAATAGGTGGCACAGAGGATAGAGTGCCAGGCCTGGAGTCAGGAAGACCTGAGTTCAAATGTGACCTCAGACACTTACTATCTCTGTGACTCTGGGTCTGTCAGTTTATCCGGTTTGCCTCAGTTTCCTCACCTGTAAAATGAGTTGGGGAAGGAAATGGCAAACCACTGCAGTGCTTTTGCCAATAAAACTCCAAAAGGGGTCATGAAGCAGTAGACACAACTGAAATGACTAAACAACAACAAACTTTACCCTTTGTTAATAGAAAGCATATAATCTTTAATTTCCAGCACTTAGCACCCACACTGTCCATTGTCTTTTCTCTGAGTTGATTTACCTTTTAGTATAAAAAATAAAGTGTTGTAGACATTATGTGCATTGTGCTACAACTTCTGCTTTCTTCAATCAGTATCACTTCATATAAAATTATCCTTTGTTTGTCTGAGTTTTCATATTCACCTTTTCTTTTAGTTCTATAATCTCTCAGGGGTTTAAAAAAAAAGTTAATTCCCAAAGGGACTAAGTGCCAAAAGGACTGTTTTTCATCTCAGTTGCTTCCCATAGTATCGATTATTGGGTCACACAGAGAAATTTACTAGAAATTCTGTAATATAGAAACCTTCATATTTTTGTGGATCTACGTCTCAGCTATAAAATATGTTCTCATATAAAAAAGTGACATTTTGTATCAAGGATTCCGCAGAGTACTATTTGGTTTTTGTTTTATCATTTATTTTAAAATCATTTTGCATTTTTAATATCTTTTCTTTTGAAAAAGTAAAGAGTTTTTTATGAGTTGTATATTTTATAATCTTGTAGTTAGGAATATGAAGCTTTTACAAAAATTTGACTTAATTCTTCATTTTTCTTAGATTTTCCTTTCTTTTTCCTCCAAATTAAACAAAATGAGCATTAGACATGTTTTTCTGATGTGCTAAGGAAGTAAAATTCTTTAGATTATTTGGGTAAACATTACAAAAAGTAATCAAACAAAAATGTTTGACTGTAATTCCTTCAATGAAGTCTTTTCATTAAATTGACTTAAACAATACTAGCTTTTACATTTTTTTGTCTCTTTAGTCTTTAATAGCCAAGGTCAGTTTTACGTTTGAATTATGCTACTTCTACTGTGAGGAGGCAAAGTGGAAAAGTGACTTATGAGCCAGTTTGGAAGAGCTGAGTTCTAATTCTGCCTTTGATACATACTGGCTGTGAGTCTGGACAACTGACTTATTGACTCAGTACTCTGGGCACCTCTCTAAGAGTATAAGTTGCAGAGAAAGTGCTGATTTCATTGATAAAGGGACTTACCTTGCCTGGAAGGTCTCTACGTCAATTGAATAAGAGATCGAATCTCTTTTCTATATTTCAGATTATGACGGCAGTAAAAATAGAATATATGAGTAAGTCAATTCCATATAGTGGTGTTCATAACTTCTTCCCCTCTTTGGCCCAGCAGAGGTATGACTTTCTGAATATATCTAAGCGTTGGTGGACAATCACATTGCAAATTAGATGTCTGTCTGGTATCATTTGTGGCAGTACCTTGATTAGTGGCATAGAACATCATGCTAATACTGAATCATGGCTATTTTATGGGGTCACAGTTAGCTTCTGGTATTTCAACATGTGGGGGCATATTATTGTGGATTTTAATTTTCATAAAATGACATTTTTGCATAATTATAGTTTAATTAATTACAGATATAACACTTTGTCTGTTACAGGGTCTTTGTCCCCCCTAAGAAAATTTTACAAAATGGTGTCATTGAACCATTTAACACAATACTGTTTCTGAATGCTTGTTTCTCTCCTGTGGGTTTTTTTTTTAATTGACAGAAGTGGAAAATATTGATCCATCATGGCAGGATGAGTGAGACAACACAGCCATCCCTGTTTCTTGAATTTGTACTTGACTGAGGAGGAAGTGAATGGCTGTATGAAAGAGGCCTGAATAAGGTTGCTGTGGGAACAATAACTATGAATTATCCATCTATCTTTCTGTATGTCGATAGACATATTTCTGTGGCACCTATCACCATTGTACCTAGGTGCCCTGACGGATCACATTAGCCTAAGGCAGAACATAAGAGTAGAAGGAAAAAAATTCTCCAAGCTTCTTCTAAAAGTCAGTATTTGGTTTAAAGGTGAGATTTCATTACTTTTTTTTGCATCTATAATATCAACCTTTGATGCTGCATATGGTTTTCCAGCAGGATTATTTTTTTCTAAGTTTGGAAAAAATACATTGTACATGTTTTCACATTTGTTCAATAAGCCTATTCATATTTTATTTTAAATGGCACATTCAAATATGGTAAAAAGTCAAATGATGAATGATGCTGTTCCAGTGTACATGTGTATGTACATATAGATGTATACGTATGTATGTATGTATGTGTGTATGTGTGTATGTGTGTATGTGTGTATGTGTGTATGTATGTATGTGTGTATGTATGTATGTATGTATGTGTGTATGTATGTATGTGTGTATGTATGTGTGTGTATGTATGTGTATGTATGTGTGTATGTGTGTGTGTATGTGTGTGTGTATGTGTGTATGTATGTGTGTATGTGTGTATGTATGTGTGTATGTATGTGTGTATGTGTGTATGTATGTGTATGTGTGTATGTATGTGTGTATGTATGTGTATGTGTGTATGTATGTGTGCATGTATGTGTGTATGTGTGTATGTATGTATGCGTGTATGTGTGTATGTGTGTATGTGTGTATGTATGTATGTATGTATGTGTGCATGTATGTGTGTGTATGTGTGTGTATGTATGTGTGCATGCATGCATGTATGTGTGTGTATGTATGTATGTGTGTGTATGTATGTATGTATGTGTGTATGTATGTATGTGTATGTGTGTATGTATGTATGTATGTGTGTATGTATGTATGTGTGTATGTGTGTATGTATGTGTGTATGTGTGTATGTATGTATGTGTGTGTGTATGTATGTATGTGTGTGTGTGTGTGTGTGTGTGTGTGTGATGTTATATACCCATGTACTTAGTAGTTTATACAGTTGATACTTAATGTTTACTGGATTTACAAATATTTATCAAAATGACATAAGGTGTTTCCCTCATCTTTTTCTAAATACAAAAAATAACCTGACTTATTTCTGTCACCTGATTTTTGAATTTCATTAGTGTCGAAATTACCCACATATTTTTAAGTCACTGAATCAATGACTTTGTACCTGAATGAGTATGGTTTTTTCAGCTTTAAGCTGCTTGGTATACTTGGCCACATTAAAGATTTAAATTTTCTGAAAGTGTGCATTAGGCATATTTATTTTGAAGTCCTGAAAAGATTCTTTGGTGATGCTGGAGAGGAGATGATGCATAATCCATAAAATGAGTAATATACTTTTGGGACACTGTCCTCATACTGCCTTTCCTTTCTTTTTTGAGGCAATTGAGGTTAAATGATTTGCCCAGGGTCACACAGCTAATATCTGAGGCTGGATTTGAATTCAGGTCCTTCTGACTCTAGGGCCAGAATTCTAGCCCCTGGGCCACCTCGCTGCCCCTCCAGTGCTTTCTTAAAATTATATTTAAGGGTCAGGACTATTTCTAATTTTAAAACTACTATACCACAAAAATAGACTGAATAGTAAAAAAAGATGATTGTACATTATATGTCTTTTCCCTTAGACAGTAAACATTGTGCTCAAACCTCGAAACTCCAGTTTGAGATGTAAGCAATCAGCCCCTACTGTTCCTAACACCATGCCTTAATAGCTGAACTGTATCCCAAATCTTTGATCAAACTCCACAGTAGAAGATTTTGTATTCTTTTATGTTTAGGTGAGATCCTTAGCCAGACTGGTTAATTAGGTGTTTATTAAGACAGTCAAAGGCAGTCCTTCCACCTGGGCTCTCCCTCTTCTGCACACCATCTGATGAACCTGAATTTTGGCTGATGGCTAGGGACATTCAAAGCTGCCAGCCTCAGGCTTTATGCCCCTTATTCTGTCCCCTGCCATATGCCCCAGCAATATTGCCACCCCTCACCCAATATACACATTTCTAGGCTTTCATTCAACTTAATTACGGCTGCCTGACTTTTAAACTTATTTGCCTTAGTCTTTTCAAGTAAATTGGGTTGTAAAATGTGGGATAACATGAGAAGTAGGAATGCCACGAGAGAGAAAAGTTCTTGGTTTATGTTTAGGTACAATAGACAACTGACTATATGGCATTAATTGAGGAATGATGAGAAGGTGCTATAACTCCGAATCCTATCTTCCTGTAGATGTATGAACTGCCATTAAAAGCTTATTCCTTTGGTTTAAGGCATTATGTGGATGAATATTTTCTGATAGGACGAATATTCTTGAGAAGGAAAAAAAACACTAAAGTGTTACCACTAATTACCAGCCATTAACAGAAGAGAAATCTTAAACCACCAAAATGGATATGTACCCAATGCCAATGCCTGTCTGTTTCCACATGACCACTGTTTTAGTAGGTTGCAAGCCCAAAATGAGCCAGCACTGTGATCTCAGAGGTTCAGGATTGTTTTAGTAGGGCAATAAAGCCACTCAAAAGAAATTGGCAGTAATGAGCTGGTAAATGTTTTAAAACTAGCTTTCCAGGGTGGGAAATGTATCCATGACAAACTTTTACATTTAATATGCATTATTACCATTTCCCCCATTACTTTTTTAAAGACCAGAATTCAACAAAACATTAAATAAAGCCCTGATTTGTATAGTTTGCTGACTTCCAAGGTGTAAATGCTCATGCTGAAATGTAATAACTGTCTCTCTATTGGTTCCAACCCACCCTTGGAGACTGGCCTACTAATCTACATAGGAAAGACTAGATGGATGAAGAATGCATATTGGATGCATTAGGACATGCAATTAGAAAGATGGACCCTTGAGGCGGAGTCAAGATGGCGGAGTAGAAAGACGCATACACATAGCTCCGAACCCACAACCCACAGATCGGCTACAGGGGAGCAACTCACGGTGAATTCTGCACCCAGAGGCCACGGAATATTGGAGCGAGGGAGATTTCTGTTCCAGAGAGACCTGCAGACCTCTCGCGGGGGGTCCTTCGCGCTGTGGACTGGGCGCCGGGACTGGGAGCGGAGGGCAGCCCTGCAGCAGCTGCAGCACCGAGAAGAAAAGATCCGAGAGGAAAAGATCCGAGCGGGGCTTCGGGGACAGGATCTCCAGCGGCCACGCGGGTCCCTCCACCCACAGAGGGACCTGCAAACCTCTCGCAAAAGGTCCGTCGCGCTGCAGACGCGGAGCCCAGCGCAGCCCAGACCTGCTGCGGCCACAGCACCAAGAGAAACAGACCCGAGCAGGCTTCAGGGATGGGATCTCCAGCGGCCGCACAAGTCCCTCCACCCACAAGTGACGGGGGTTGGTGAGAGAGTCTCTTTGGTGGGTCGAGAGGGGAGTGGGGTGCCCCCATGATTTGGGCCCCTCCGGGAGGTAGAAACTGAGAGGCGGCTGCAGACAGGCGCTCCCCAAGCGGGCGGGAGCCTGGATCCATGGTGGAAGGTCTGTGCATAAACCCCCTGAGGGAACTGAGCCTGAGAGGCGGCCCTGCCCCGACCTGACCACTTGAACTTAATTCTCACACTGAATAGCAGCCCTGCCCCCGCCAAAAGCCTTAAGGTGGGAAGCAGCATTTGAATCTCAGTTCCCAAACGCTGGCTGGGAGGACCAGGAGGCGAGGTGGGTGTGAGGAGAATATTCAGAGGTCAAGTCACTGGCTGGGGAAAATGCCCAGAAAAGGGAAAAGAAATAAGACTATTGAAGGCTACTTTCTTGGAGAACAGACATTTCCTCCCTTCCTTTCTCATGAGGAAGAACAATGTCTACTGTCAGGCAAAGACACAGAAATCAAGGCTTCTGTGTCCCAGCCCACCCAATGGGCTCAGGCCATGGAAGAGCTCAAAAAGAATTTTGAAAATCAAGTTAGAGAGGTGGAGGAAAAACTGGGAAGAGAAATGAGAGAGATGAAAGAAAAGCATGAAAAGCAGATCAGCTCCCTGCTAAAGGAGAACCAAAAAAATGTTGAAGAAATTAACACCTTGGAAACTAGCCTAACTCAATTGGCAAAAGAGGTTCAAAAAGCCAATGAGGAGAAGAATGCTTTCAAAAGCAGAATTAGCCAAATGGAAAAGGAGATTCAAAAGCTCACTGAAGAAAATAGTTCTTTCAAAACTAGAATGGCACAGATGGACACTAAGGACTTTGTGAGAAAGCAAGATATCACAGAACATAGCAAGAAGATTGGAAAAATGGAAGATAATGTGAAATATCTCATTGGAAAAACAACTGACCTGGAAAATAGATTCAGGAGAGACAATGTAAAAATTTTGGGACTACCTGAAAACCATGATCAAAAGAAGAGCCTAGACATCATCTTCCATGAAATTATCAAGGAATACTGCCCTGAGATTCTAGAACCAGAGGGCAAAATAAATATTCAAGGAATCCACAGAACACCGCACGAAAGAGATCCAAAAAGAGAAACTCCTAGGAACATTGTGGCCAAATTCCAGAATTCCCAGGTGAAGGAGAAAATATTGCAAGCAGCTAGAAAGAAACAATTCAAGTATTGTGGAAATACAATTAGGATAACACAAGATCTAGCTCCCTCTACATTAAGGGATCGAAGGGCATGGAATAGGATGTTCCAGAAGTCAAAGGAACTAGGACTAAAACCAAGAATCACCTACCCAGCAAAACTGAGTGTAATACTTCAGGAGAAAAAATGGTCTTTCAACGAAATAGAGGATTTTCAAATTTTCTTGATGAAAAGACCAGAGCTGAAAAGAAAATTTGACTTTCAAACACAAGAATGAAGAGAACCATGAAAAGGTGAATAGCAAAGAGAAGTCATTCCTACATGGAAAGACAATATTTGTAACTCTTGAAACATTTCAGTATCTGGGAACTGGGTGGGAGTACACACATACACATGCACACACGCACACGTACATAGAGACAGAGTGCACAGAGTGAATTGAAGAGGATGGGATCATATCTTAAAAAAAAAAAAATGAAAAAAAATGAAAGATGTACCCTTGAGTTAATCCATCAGTATACATGACTTGGACAGACACTGCAAATCTGTTCCTGGAATCAATCTTCTTCAGAGAGGCAGTATGTCATAGAGTGATAGGGAGAAGCCAGGTGGGTCAATGGATAGAGTTTTGGGTATGAACTCTGGAAGACTTGTCTTTCTGAGTTCAAATCTGGATTCAGACACTTAGTAGTTAGTTGTGTGACCCTGGGCAAGTCACATAATCCTGTTTGCCTCAGTTTTCTTATCCATAAAAAAAAGATCTGAGGAAGGAAATGGCAAACCACTCCAATATCTCTATTCAGAAAACCCCAAATGGTGTCATGAAGAGTTGGACATGACTGAAATAAATGAACAACAACAAATGGAGAAATGTGCCCTCAAGTCAGGAAAATTGAGGTTCAGATTCTGTCTCTGGCAAATCAATTTACAATTGGGAAGATACATGACACAGAATGTATAGCCCACATATTACCATTGATGACTTGTGCATGAGAATAGGTATAAAAGCTATCATCAATGACATATATATCAGAAAAGTTCTTGGGTCTGTCATACCATGTGAGTAAGGTGAACAGTTCAAGTATTGCACTACCTAGTACCCATAATATGTTAAAATAATTCACAGTAAGGCCTTCAATGCATTGCACAGATCTTCTACGGAACATTCATGGAAATATATAGACATGAACTTATCAACATGAGAAGTTAATGGGAGATTACAATCTGTATGCATTCATGGATATATTCACCAGAGTCTTGTAACCTAGGTGAAATCTGTGAGTTTAATTAAGAAAAAAATGTATTTCAATGTAGCTGGTTTCCTTTGCAGGTCCATATATTTGATTTTATGCATACATATGCATTATGATTTAAAATGTTGTTCTGAGAAGGGGCTCATGTTTTTCTTCAGAGTGCCAAAAGGGCTCCTTATTCAAAACAGGGTAAGAACTTCTACGCAGTTCTATAAAAAAAAAATCCTGTCAAATTGAAGTTCTGTTTTCTAATACTTGAATTTGAAGGAATTTTGGACAGTGAAAGGACTATAAAACCATGAAACATGAAGAGTGGTTGAAGGTCCTGAGTCTGTTTCACGTGGAGAAAACTTAGGAAACAAATGCTATTTGTCTTCAAGTATATAAGGAGTTTTTATAGAAAAGAGAAGTTAAACTCATTCTGTATGAACCATAGAACAAAAGGGGAGCCATTAGAAATTGGAAGGAAGCAGATGTCCACTCAGTTTAAGTATAACCAGAGTCCCAAAACTCACTGGTATGGACTTCTCTGCAGTGCTGGAAGTCAATGCCCTGAGCTTGCCTGCTACAAGGGTGGAGATGAGTGGCTGAGTGCTGGAGAGATGAGAGGAATGTTTCTCTAAGTGCTAGAGTCTCTAAATTCTCTTCAGGCTCTTTCAGTGGTTTTAGCTTCTTTAGTCTTCCAGTGTTGCAGCTGTTTTTTGTCTTTCATTATCAAAGATGAGCAAGACATCAGGGAGGTGATGCCATGACGTGAAGGTGAATTGAATTTAAGTGAGGGAGGGCTCTACAAAGTCACCAACCTCATTCTTTCCTCTGGAGCCATTTGGGTCCAGTGGCAAGATATATACCAGAATTACCTTAAATATCCCTGGATGCAGTGGAGGACCTGGCAGCCTGGAGATGAGAAATAACAATCTCACTTCAGGTTCCTGAGTCAAAAATAAGACTGGGAAGAGGCTGACAGGAGAGGAGCTGGCAGTCTCCAGCATGTCCCCATCCCCAACTTGCTATACAACAGACTTTGGGGAATTTCCCTTTAGGTGAGATTTAGGATTGTCTTGAATGAGTTGAGTTACGTAGTTTCCAGTGATAGAGTGCCTTCACTCTGCATTATCTGATATAGATCCTCCTATGCAGATGTTCTCTGATTTCTCTTTTGGTACTGACTTGAATAAATGGGTTTCTTTGCTACTTATTATATGTTTCTTTGTGGAACTGATACTTTGTGGGAAGACAGAGGAGCCTTGGATATAAAGCTTGGGGTCCTACTTCCCTACATGAATGGTGATCACATTTTTCTTGACTCTAAAAACCATATCTCTTAGACTAATAATATTTAAAGGAGCAGATAGATATATTTCAAGTCCTGTACTCTCTTTCTGAGAAGAGCAGAGTGAACAAGAGTCTGGCCAACCTCCTGCTTCCCCTCCTGGCTCTAAATCCTATGAATCTATATTAGAGTAAATTAGCTTATCAGACTGACTGGTAAACAGGATAGGCAAAATGTAATTAGGGACAAATATGCTGACAATTCAGGTCAGCAGGAAGGAAAAGAGGACAGAACAGTTTCTAGAAAGGGCTAGTCTGGATGCCACGGGGCAGCCAGCAAGTAGCATAAAGACCTTGTGCAAATGGGGTACAGACAGAAAAGACTCTGTTTTTTTGTCCTATAAATGGAATAGAGGAACAGAGAAAGGGTGAAAAGAGAAAAAAACTAAAGCCAAAAAATAAAATCCAATTGCAAATGTTTCCATTATGCTGTTTCATCTTTCATGATCATTTCTTTGGTTTGGATTTAAAGATCATATGTAAACCACAACAATGTAATAAACATCTATATTAATTTTAATTTTTTAATATATATATAATAATGATATGGTTAAGATATGATCATTAAATCAGAAGACAAGTAAATTGTCACAAAGGATAAGCACATTAGAATAATATATCAAAATAGATATAGATATACTTCATTTGGAGGTATCATGTAATTTAAATGTTCTATAATTTTTTTGCTGAGTAGAAACTTTGAAATTAGACTTGTTTTTAGCCATTTTGCACACTTCAGATTAAGGACCTTGTTCTGAACTTTTTATGTTTCTGAATTTCACCAAATAAGTACAAGAATTAATCAAACTGCATTTTAAATTATGTTTCTTTCACCTTATTAGTGAATAAACTGATTGTCTCGATGCATATGACACTATTTAATTTTTAAAACTGACCCAAAGGACAGTATAAACCTTTTCAGTTTCTTACCAGCTGATGAGCATTTAAAGTATATATTTTTCTATTGGTATTCAATTGACATTTCTCCTCTGCAGGAAGAGCAATATGTTGTATTTCTCTAACATTTTTCATCCAAGGATTTTTAATGTTTTCAAACACAAATTAATGTCACCAATCCTGAGAATATCTGCACTGAGATGGCAAGTAGAGACATCCCTGACTAAATTATTTTTGTAAATTATATTTTTCTTATTAGAACTTTGGGTTCATTTGAAGAAGTAGACTGTTGAGGTTGTGTTTGGTTTTTCTCTCACTTTTGGAGAATCCTCCATTTCTTTTCCTTTTATTTTTCTTCCCATATTTGTCATCATTTTTCATATTCTTTAGATCTCAAAGTTGCATAGCTCAAATCCAAAACCATTGCGTTTCCTAAATAGTCAAGGTCTATAGAGACGTTTTCGTCTTCCTCTCTGGCACATGTGGTCTACCACAATTTCTTTCAGCCTTGTCTTTCCAACACCTTATAATGAGTCCCCTGGCATTCAGTTAGTAGTTGGGCTGTCATCCTCAAGTTGGCATTTTGTGTTCTTTGCTATTGTGTTCCTCAGCATGCATTTGTTAGGGAGACTATTGGCTAATAACTGATGAAACCTCACCAGCATTATGCTTCTCAAAAATGGGTTTGCTCTGGTGCTCAACATGCTGTGGAACCTTTGGGATTAGGGTGCATAATAATATCAGTATTTAGTTCCAGACCACCTGTCTGATTAAGGGCTGGGGAGCTAAGACTCCTCTGAGATACAAAAAGCGTAGGAAAATAACAGGGAAAAAGAAGGATGAAAATGTGCCTCTCTCCAATGTAGATTTTCTTCTGAGCTGGTGACAGTTTATCCCAAGTGACTTGTTGCCTGACAATAGGATCCGTAGACTATCATGTTTGTTTCACATGCTCTCCAGAGTCAAAGCTAACACCTTCTCAACTAAGAATTTGATTGGAGCCTGAAAGTTAAAACCAATGCAAAGGAAGAGAAAAGATGAAGAATGAATTAAGGATAAAAAAATACCTAATGCTAATCTATCCACAAATTTGCCGATATTTTATGATTATGAAGTGTTCTAAGAAGAAATGACATTTAACTTTTTAAAGATAGAACTTAGAAGCAACATGATACAGTGGAAAGACTGATGGACCTGGATTCAATGGGCAAGGGTTGGATTCTGTTTCTGCTATTGAGGTCAAAGAGACCTTGAAAATCATTGTTCATCTGGATGTTATGTCCTTAATCTGTAAAAAGGGGGGAATAAAACCACTTGATCTCTCAAGTTCCCTCCAGTTCTAAATTATATGATATACTTTACCATTCTATTATTAACTATATAATGTAACTATTATTCATAAAAAAATAGAATCCTCAACTCGAGAGTACAAAATGAACCTAAAGCTTGGCTCTCTTCTATGACATTACTGAAAATGGTTATTCACTTTTTATTTAAAGACTTTTGTGAATGGGAAACTCAGTGACTCAACGTAATGTGTTTCATTTATGGACAGCTATAGGAAGACATCAAGCTGTAGAGTCAAAAGCACTATATTTAGTATCAGAATCTTAGTTCCTGCTTTAAGGGGCTTATTGGGGGAGGAGGGAATGCATGTTGAAGCCTTCTTGATTATACTGTCTTATACAGCCCTCCTTCAATGGTTTGGTGCTAGCTTCAAGGCAGTTTGTGTGCCAAAGTAAGATGAAAGGTTCAAAAGACCAATTAAGAAGTACCTGGACAGCCTCACAAAACCAAAATCCCAGTCAGAGGCAGCATGAGGAAACATGCTGTCTACCCCCGTAGTAGGTAAGACGTAAAAGAATTCATTTGCCCTAACCCAGAAAGGAGTAAAGGTCAGTGTCCTTTACGAGAGAAGGATGAGCGAAGATCTAACAACGGCTGCCTGAGGAATCCCTTGGAGTGACACGAGTGGGACTGTGAAGAACATAAAAAATCAAACAAATTTAATAAAGAGATAAACATCGGTATGTACCTACTATGTGCCAAGGCACTTTGATAGGTAATGAGGATGGAGGGCAAAAAAGGAAAGTTATCTCTACTCCCAAAGACCTTTCATTCTAATGCATATGTAGAGTGTAAGAGTTTAAATCAGCAAGAGTTTAAGGAAGTAATAACAATTTCCTGATAGCTTCACTCAAGGCACAGAGCCAAAATCCTTCAACCAGAAGCTGTAAAAGTAGAACAGAACTCCTTTGGACAGCAGCAACTTTGGATGGAGAGACAACTATGGAGGCAGAGTGGCAGGTATCAGAAAAGAACGATAGTGGAGGTGGAGTTTCTGTTATTGACAGCTTCAAAAACGGAACGGCAACAGCTGACGGCTGGAAGACAGAGCTAATTGTGATTGACAGAGTAGAGCTGAACTCTAGTAACTGAGGAAACAGTCTTGCCAAATGGACAAGAAGTGAACTCACCCTCCTGTCTCCCTGGAGTCATGGGTTAAGAAGGAAAAAAAGAAAATGAACCACAAAGTTTCAGAATTGGAAAGAAAACTTCAATGATCGATTAATCCAATCCCCCAAATTCCCTCTACAGAAAAAAAGCAAATCTTAGAGAGTCACATGGTTCCTGTACCTCCAAAGAAGGAACACTATGACTTTGTGAAGCAGCCTGTTCCATTTTTTGGATAGCACTTTACGTTAGGAAGTTTTTTGTCCTGTAGCAAGAATAATTTTGCCTCTTTGCAATTCTTATTTCCAGTTCTGCTCTCAGTGCCATTTGAACCAATCAAGTCCCTCTCACTTATTAAAAATGATCTCTTTAAGATCAAATGCAGTTTTTTTGTTTGCTTTTCTTTGCATACCTATCGTTCTGCACAGTACTTGACTTGCTTAATAATTGCTTGTGAACTTGTTCCACAGGACATTCTATTACATACATAAAGATGGCAGTCATGTTTTTCCTGACTCTTCTCTAGGGTTAACATTACTTTTTGCTTCAACAGACTTTCATGTTAAACCCAAAGCTATTTACCATTCTGGATGTCTTACTCTAAATTTAATCAACTATTAAGTCTTCCTAAGCAGTGACACACAGAACCACTTTGAATGATCAATTGTGTTCCCATCAAGGCAGTATACAGTGAACCATTACTTCTTATTTCTGGAAACTCTACTTGTTGGTGTAGCTGTAAACCACACCAGCTTTTTTGACTGACATTTTATATCATTAATTCACATTGAGCTTACAATTTACTAAAATTTTCAGACTTTTTTTTAGACAAACTATTTTCTAGTCATTATTCACTGCAACTTAGGAAGTTTACTTTTATGATTCAAGTGCAATATTTTAATTTGCCCACAATAAATTAGATCTAATTAGATTCAGCCCAATTTTCTAGCCTAACTATAACATTGTGGATTCTGATTCTTATCTAGGTTGTTGGTCATCTTTCCCAGCTTTCTATCATCTGCAGATTTGATAAAGTTGCCTTCCACATCTTTATCCAAGTCATTTGTGACAATGTGAAACAGCCTGGGACTTAGCTCTTCTTCTAGAAATCTCCTTCTGAGTTCATGTTAAACTATCGATGGCTCCTTTAGTTTGACATGTCAGCCAGTTCCATATCCAAATAAGTATAATGCCACCTGGCCCAAACCTCTCCATCTTTTCCAAAGAAGAGACTGTGATACATTTTCAAGTATTTTGCTGAAACCTAAGTAAATGATAGCTAGAACATCCCCTAGATCTATGAGGTTAGTAAACTCCATCAGAAAAGGAAATAAGTATAGCCATACACAGCCTCCTCTTGTTAAAGCAATGCTGATCACTGCTATATTTTCTAGGATTTTAACAATCACTATCTCTTTCATAATATGGTCTAGAATGTTGTCAGGAATATAACATATAACAGGACTATGGTATTCATTTTCCTTTTCTAAAAAATATCCAACCTGCATCTGCCTTTTCTCCTATATTTTAGTATCTCTCTTATTATCTGTAGTCTTTCAGTATCACTTTGGAACAGTAGGTCAGAAATTGTATCTCCTACCTTCAGAGGTGTTTCAGCAAAAAAACCCAAAACACCACTCTCTCTTGAATTTGGAGATTGAGTTCCCCTCTTGAATCCATCCTCCTTCCTTGGGAGAGTGACGATATTGTTTTCTTTTCTTTCCCCTTCCTTCCTTCCTTCCTTCCTTCCTTCCTTCCTTCCTTCCTTCCTTCCTTCCTTCCTTTTCTTCTTTCTTTTGCCAAAGGTCATAAAAGTCTGTGGGATAATTTTTTCCATTGGTTTATGAGGGATTAAAATACTTTTTTCTTTCAGCACCCTTCTTCATGATAAAGAGATGAATGGAGGGTAGTTTCAAAGGAATGGATCAGAAGGAAGTACATATTTAATAGTTGAAATGGAACATGAATGGGAATAGTCACCTATAAAACAGAGAAGCATTGTGGAATAAATTAGAAAGCAGAATCCAACAAAATGATCTTAAGAAAAACACTTTAACTAGAAATACTAAAACAGAATTAAAGTAGGAGGCTGAAAAACAGGGGTAAACATCATATTATTGAATAAAGGATTAGAAAAATATAAATTGAGTTAAATGGGTAAAATAATCTGAACAGCACTATAACCAATGGATTAATTTCACTTACACACATATGTATGTATGCATGTAATATACATACTATATATATGCATATGCATGTACGTATACATATATGTGCATTCACTGGATGGCATAGTATCTAAATATTTAAAGTAAAAAAAAACTAATTTACCCGAAAAAAATTAGACTGTAGAGATATAATATTTGTGAATCTCAAGGTACCCCTCTTGGATTTAGATAAGTCAAAACAAAAGATAAATAAGAAAGAAGTCAAAGATCTGAAAGTTAGACAAAGTAGATATAGCAGATCTCTGGAAAATAATTCTTTAAATTAAATTAAATTTTAAAATAAAATAAATAAAATAAAATAAAATTTAAAATAAAATTTAATTTAATAAAACAAGTATTTCCATAACATAGTATAATAAAAACGATGACTGTACATGCAACCTAAAATCTATTACGTATAATTGACTATTCCTTTTTTAAAAAATTAATAAATACATTTGTTTTCAGTTTTCTATGATCACTTCCAAATATCTTGTATTTTCTTTCCCTCCCTCTCGCCTCTTTCACCCTTCCTTTCCCTCTCTCTCCCTGAGACAGGGTACAATTTCGTGTAGGTTCTACACATACATTCTTATTAAATAAATATTCACCTTAGTAGTGTTGTAGAGAAAAATTAAAATGAATGGGAGAAACCATGAAAACAAAACAAAACAAAACATAACACAAGAGAAAATAGACTACTTCATTCTGCTATCCAATGCCATAGTTCTTTTTCTGGATGTGGAAGGCATTTTGCCTCGAGTCCATTGGGAAATTTTTAGGTTCTTACATTGCTGTGAAGGGCTAAGTCTACCAGAAAAATTCCTCACACACTGTGGTTGTTGCTGCATACAAAGTTCCTTGGTTCTAATCCTTTCATTCAGCATCAGTTCATGTAAGTCCTTCCTGGACTCTCTGAAGTCTTCCTGTTCATCACTTCTTATAGCACAATAGTATTCCATTACAATCATATACCACAACTTGTTCAGCCATTCTCCAATTGATGGGCATCCCTTCGGTTTCCAGTTCCAAATTGCTCTCCGGAATGGTTGGATCAGCTCACAGCTCCACCAACAATGAATGTGCTCCAACTCTCCCACATCTTCTCCAGCACTTATCATCTACATGTTCTGTCATGTTAGCCAGTATGATAAGTGATGTGGTACCTCAGAGCTGTTTTGATTTTCATCTCTTTAATCAATAGTGATTTAGAGCATTTTTTTCACATGACTATAGATAGCTTTAATTTCTTCCTCTGAAAACTGCCTATTCATATCATTTGACCATTTATCTATTGGGGAATGACTTGTATTCTTGTACATTTGACTCACTTCTTTATATATTTTAGAAATGGGGCCTTTATCACAGACACAAGTTGAAAAATTCTTTCCCAGTTTTCTGCTTCCCTCTTAATCTTGGTTGCTTTGGATTTGTTTGTGCAAAGACTTTTCAATTGAATATAATAAAAATGATCCATTTTGCACTTCATAGTGTTCTCTATCTCTTGTTTAGTCAAGAATTTCTCCATTCTCCTTAAATCTGACAAATATACTATTACTGCTCCCCTAATCAATATCAGTTCTTATAACTAGATCATGTATCTTTTGGATGTTATTCATGTGTATGGTGTCAGGCATTGGTCTACACCCATTATCTGCCACATTGTTATCCAGTTTTCCCAGCAAGTCTTGTCAAACAGTGAGTTCTTATCCCAGAAGCTGGGGTCCTTGGGTTTCTTTTATTTTTCCCCATTTATTTATTCATTTAAATTTTAACATTCATTTTCACAAAATTTTGGGTTCCAAATTTTCTCCCCTTTTGTCCCCTCCCCCCACCCCAAAACACTGAGCTTTCTAATTGCCCCTGTCTGCCAATCTGCCCTCTCTTCTATCATCCCTCTCTGCCCTTGTCTCCATCCTATACCCCTTTATCTGTAGTTCTTATTTCCCAGCGGCAAGAACAGTACTCAACAGCTGTTTCTAAAACTTTGAGTTCCAACTTCTCTTCCTCCCTCCCTCCCCACCCCTTCCCTTTGGAAGGCAAGCAATTCAATATAGGCCAAATCTGTGTAGTTTTGCAAATGACTTCCATAATAGTAGTGTTGTGTAAGAACTAATTATATTTCCTATCCTGTCCCCCATTACTTCTGTTCTCTCTTTTGATCTTGTCCCTCCCCATGAGTGTTGACCTCAAATTGCTCTCTCCTCCCCATGCCCTCCCTTCCATCATCCCTCCCACCCTGCTTATCCCATTATCCCCCACTTTCCTGTATTGTAAGATAGGTTTTCATACCCAAATGAGTGTGCATTTTATTCCTTCCTTTAGTGGAATGTGATGAGAGTAAACTTCATGTTTTTCTCTCACTTCCCCTCTTTATCCCTCCACTAATAAGTCTTTTGCTTGCCTCTTTTATGACAGATAATTTGCCCCATTCTATTTCTCCCTTTCTCCTCCCAATATATTTCTCTCTCACCGCTTGATTTCATTTTTTTAAGATATGATCCCATCCTCTTCAATTCACTCTGTGTACTCTGTCTCTATGTGTGTGTGTGTGCACGTGTGCATGTGTGTATGTGTAATCCCACCCAGAACCCAGATACTGAATAGTTTCAAGAGTTACAAATATTGTCTTTCCATGTAGGAATGTAAACAGTTCAACTTTAGTAAAGTCCCTTATGACTTCTCTTTGCTATTTACTTTTTCATGCTTCTCTTCATTCTTGTGTTTGAAAGTCAAATTTTCTTTTCAGCTCTGGTCTTTTCATCAAGAATGCTTGAAAGTCTTCCATTTCATTGAAAGACCAATTTTTCCCCTGAAGTATTATACTCAGTTTTGCTGGGTAGGTGATTCTTGGTTTTAGTCCTAGTTCCTTGGAATGCTGGAATACCATATTCCATGCCCTTCGATCCCTTAATGTAGAAGCTGCTAGATCTTGTGTTATCCTGATTGTTTTTCCACAATACTTGAATTGTTTCTTTCTAGCTGCTTGCAATATTTTCTCTTTGACCAGGGAACTCTGGAATTTGGCCACAATGTACCTAGGAGTTTCTCTTTATGGATCTCTTTCAGGTGGTGATCTGTGGATTCCTTGAATACTTATTTTGCCCTCTGGTTCTAGAATCTGAGGGCAGTTTTCCTTGATAATTTCATGAAAGATGATGTCTAGGCTCTTTTTTTGATCATGGCTTTCAGGTAGTCCCATAATTTTTAAATTGTCTCTCCTGGATCTGTTCTCCAGGTCAGTTGTTTTTTCAATGAGATATTTCACATTATCTTCCATTTTTTCATTCTTTTGGTTTTGTTTTGTGATTTCTTGGTTTCTCATAAAGTCATTAGCCTCCATCTGTTCCATTCTAATTTTGAAAGAACTATTTTCTTCAGTGAGCTTTTGAATCTCCTTTTCCATTTGGCTAATTCTGCTTTTGAAAGCATTCTTCTCCTCATTGGCTTTTTGAACCTCTTTTGCCAATTGAGTTAGCCTATTTTTCAAGGTGTTATTTTCTTCAGCATTTTTTTGGGTCTCCTTTAGCAGGGTGCTGACCTGCTGTTCATGGTTTAACTGCATGTCTCTCATTTCTCTTCCCAGCTTTTCCTCCACCTCTCTAACTTGATTTTCAAAATTCTTTTTGAGCTCTTCCATGGCCTGAGCCCATTGAGTGGGCTGGGATATAGAAGCCTTGTCTTCTGTGTCTTTCCCTGATGGTAAGCATTGTTCTTCCTCATCAGAAAGGAAAGGAGGAAATGCCTGTTCACCAAGAAAGTAACCTTCTGTAGTCTTATTTTTTTCCCTTTTCTGGGCATTTTCCCAGCCAGTGACTTGACTTCTGAGTGTCCTCTCCACCCCCACCTCGCCTCCTGGTCCTCCCAGCCAGCGTTTGGGAACTGAGATTCAAATGCTGCTTCCCTCCTTAGGGCTTTTGGCGGGGGCAGGGCTGCTATTCAGTGTGAGAATTAAGTTCAGGTGGTCAGGTTGGAGCAGGGCCGCCTCTCAGGCTCAGTTCCCTCAGGGGGTTTATGCAGAGACCTTCAACAATGGATCTGGGCTCCTGCCTGCTTGGGGAGACCTGGTCTGCTCCTGCCTCCGCTGCTGCCTCCCAAGCGGACCTGAGTTATGGGGGCACCCTACACCCCTCTCGACCTGCCAAAGAGACCCTCTCACCAACCCTTGTCACCTGTGGGTGGAGGGACCCACTTGGCTGCTGGAGATTCTGTCCCTGAAGCCTGCTCAGATCTGCTCCTTTCTCTGCTGCCGCCAATGCAGGGTTGGGCTCTTCTCCAGGTCCAGGATGCAAGGGACCTCTTGCGAGAGGTTTTCAGGCTCTCTGGAGCCTCCTCCACTCCTCCGCTCCATTGTTCTGTGGCTTCTGTTGCTCCAGAATTTGCCAGTGGTTCTTTTTCTACAGATATTTTATGGGCAGTGGGTTCGGAGGTAGTGTATGTGTGTCTTTCTACTCCGCCATCTTGGCTCCACCCCTGGTCCTTGGGTTTCTGAAACCCAAGATTTCTATATTCATAGACTACTGTGTCTTGAACACTTAATCTATTCCAGTAGTCCACACTTCTATTTCTTAGCCAGTACCAAGTTGTTTTGATGATTGATGCTTTATGACAGAACTTGACATCTGGTAGGGCTAGGTCACATTCGCTACCATTTCTTCTCATTAGTTCTCCTGATATTCTGGACCTTTTGTTTTTCCAGATGAATTTGGATATTATTTTTTCCAGCTCTGGAAAATAATTTTCTGGTATTTTGATTGTACAGCACTGAATAAGCAAATTAGTTTAGGTAGGATGGTCATTTTTATTATATAAGCTTGATCTACGCATGAGCAACTGATATTTTTCCACTTACTTAGATCTGATTTTATTTGTGCGAAATGTGTTTTGTAATTGTGTTCATATAGTCCCTTGGTTTGGTTTGGCAGGTAGACTACCAGATGTTTTGCAGTGTTTACCATAGCTTTAAATGGGATTTCTCTTTCTAACTCTTGCTGTTGAGCTTTGTGAGTAATATATAGAAATGCAGATGATTTATGTGGGTTTATTATGTAACTTGCAACTTTGCCAAAGTTGTTTATTATTTCAAGTAATTTTTCACTTGATTCTCTGCAATTCTCTAAGAATATCATCACATCTTCTGCAAAGAGTGATAACTTAGTTTCTTCTTTGTCTGTTCTTATTCCTTCAATTTCTTTTTCTTTTCTTATTGCTAAAGGTAACATGTCTAGTACCATATTGAATAACAGTAGTGACAATGACCATCCTTGTTTCAGCCCTGATCTTATTGGAAATGCATCCAGCTTATCACCATTACATATGGTACTTGTTGATGGTTTTAGGTAGATACTGCTTATTATTTTATGGAAGGCTCCATTTATTCCTATGCTCTCCAGTGTTTTCAATAGCAAAGTGTGTTGTATTGTTTCAAAAACTGTTTCTGCATCTATTGAGATAATCATATGATTTCTGTTAGTTTTGTTGTTCATATGATCAATAATTTTAACAGTTTTCCTAATATTGAACCAGTTCTGCATTACTGGTATAAATCTTACCTGATCATAATGTAATATTCTCATGATAAGTTGCTGTATTCTTTTTGCTAATATCTTATTTACATTTTTTGAATGTATATTTATTGCAGAAATTGGTGAATAATTTTCTTTCTCTGGTTTGGCTCTTCCTGGTTTAGGTATCAGAACCATATTTGTATCATACAAAGAATTTGATAGGACTCTTTCTTCACCAATTTCTTCGGATAGTCTATATAGTATTGGAATTAACTGTTCTTTAAATTTTTGATAGAATTCATTTGTAAATCCATGTATTCCTAGAGATGTTTTTCTAGGGAGTTCATTGATGGCTTGTTCAATCTCTCTTTTCTGAGATGGAGTTATTTAAGTATTCAACTTCCTCTTCTGTTAATCTGGGCAATTGATATTTTTTAAAAATATTCATCCATCTCATTTCCATTGTCGGATTGATGGGCATACAATTAGGCATAATAATTTCTAATTATTATTTTAATTTCCACTTCCCTGGAGGTTGGTTCATCCTTTGCATTTTTGGTATTGTAATTTGGTTGTCTTTTTTTTCTTTTTCTAAATTCAAATTGACCCAAGGTTTATCAATTTTATTGTTCTTTCATAATTTCATTATTTTTTATCACTTCAATAGTTTTCTGAACTTCAATTTTGTTAATTTCTCCTTTAATTTTCAGTATTTCTAATTTGGTATTTACTTAGGGATTTTCAATTTGTTCTTTTTTTTAGCTTTTTCAACTGCATGCCCACTTCATTCATCTCTTCTTTCTCTATTTTATTCATGTAGGCATTCAATGATATAAACCTTCCCTAAGAACTCTTTTTGCAGTATTCCATAAGTTTAGTAGGTTGTCTCATTATTGTCATTCCCTTGAATGAAGTTGTTGATTGTTTCAATGATTTGTTGTTTCACCCATTCATTCTTTAAGATTAAGGTATTTAGTTTCTAACTAATATTTGGTTTATTTCTCCATGGCCTTTGATTAAGTATAATTTTTATTGCATTATGATCTGAGAAGAATGAATTGACTATCTCAGCCCTTGTGCACTGTATTGTGAGGGGTTTTTGCCCTAATACGTAGTCAATTTTTGTATATTTGACATGTATGTCTGAGAAAAAGGTATATTCCTTTCTATCCCCATTTGGTTTTCTCCAGAGATTTTTTATATCTACCTTATTCAGAGTTTTATTTACCTTCTTAACTTCTTTTTTGTTTATTTTAAGGTTAAAGTTATCAAGTTCAGAGAGGGGGAGGTTGAGATCCCCCACTATTGTAGTTTTGCTGTTTTTTCTTCCTGTAACTCCCTTAATTTCTTCTCTAAGAATTTGGATGATATGCCATTTGGAGCATGTAAGTTTAGTTAATGATATAGCTTCATTGTCTATGGTGCCTTTTAGCAGGATACAGTTTCCTTCCTTATCTCTTTTGATTGGATCTATTTCTGCTTTTGCTTTGTCTGAGATTAGGATTGCTACCGCTACATTTTTTACATCAGTGGAAGCACAACATATTCTTCTCCAACCTTTTACCTGTACCCTGTGTGTATCATCTCATTTCAAATGTATTTCTTGTAAACAACATATTGTTGGATTATGGTTTTTACTTCATTCTGCTATCTGCCTCCTTTTTATGGGAGAGTTCATCCCATTCCTATTCACAGTTATGCTTATTATCTGTGTCTTTCCTTCCATCCTCTTTCCCCTTGTTTTTGCTTTTAGTTCTCCCTTCTCCCTTCCCCTCCATGATAGAGTTGTAGGGTTAGACCATCATCTCCCTCAGTCTTCCCTATCTTTTCTCAGCACCCCTCCCTTTTGCTCCCTCCTTCCCTTGCTACTTCTTCCCTCTCTTTTAGTCTCTCCTCCCTTTTCTTTCCACTTTCCCTTCCTACTGCCTATAGGGCTAGTTAGATTTCTGTACCAAACTGATTTTGTTGTCCCTTCCTTGAACCAAATCAGATGAGAGTAAATCTCAAACGGTGCTCATCTCCCTCCCCTCTTTCCCTGTATTTTGTGTATTTTCCTGTGATATAATTTACCCTCTTCTGCCTCCTCCTTTTCACTTATCCCATTACAATCCCTTTGCACCCTTAAATCACATTTTCATCCTCATATTATTTAACTTATACCCACTCCTTCTATCTATGTATATTCCTTTTATATATTATAATAAACATACAGTTCTCAAGATTCACAAATATCATTTTCCCTCATAGGGATGTAAACAATTTGCCCACATTAAATAACAAGTTTTTTCTCCCTGTTTACTTTTTTGTGCTTCTCTTGAGACTTCTGTTTGAAGATGGAATTTTCTATTGAGCTCTTATCTTTTCTTCAGGAAGGTCTGGAAATCCCTTATTTCACTGAATGTGCATCTCCTTGCCTGAAATACTATGCTCAGTTTTGCTAGGTAATTGATCCTTGTTTGTAGTCCCAGCTCCTTTGCCATATGGAATATCATATTCCAATCCCTCTGATCTTTCAATATAGAAGCTGCAAGATCCTCTGTGATCCTGACTGTAGTTCCTTGATATTTGAGTTGTTTCTTTCTGGCTGCTTGCAGTATTTCCCCTTTACTTTATAGTTCTGGAGTTTAGCCATGATATTCATTGGTGTTTTATGTTTGCAATTCCTTTCAGGGGGTGAATGATGGATTTCTTCAATGACTGTTTTTCCCCTTTGGATCTAGGACCTCTGGGCAGTTTTCCTTGATAATTTCTTGGAAGATATGGTCCAGGCTCTTTTTTTCATCATGGCTTTCTGGTAGACCAATAAATCTTAGATTTTTCTCTCCTGGATCTATTTTCCAGGTCAGTCACTTTTCCAATTAGATATTTTACATTTTCTTCTGTCCTGTTATTCTTTAGATTCTGTTTGACTGATTCTTGATGTCTCATAGATTCATTAGCTTCTAATTTCTCAATTATAATTTTTAAGAAGTTGTTTTCTTCAGTTAACTTTTGCATCTTCTTTTCCATATGTCCAATTATTTCTTTTAGAGAGCTATTTTCTTCAGTTAGTTTTTGTACTTCCTTTTCCATTTGTTTAATTTTTCCAGTTAAGGTTTGTGCTTCCTTTTCCATTTGTCCAATTTTCATTTTAAACTCTTCCATGATTTCTTTTTTCATATTTTTAAAACCATTAGCCAGTTTTCCTTCTACTTTTTTGGTTTTAAAATTTGAATTTGAATTTTGGCTTTTAAAATCCTTCTTGAGCTCTTCCAAGAATGCTCTTTTAGTTTGAGACAAGTTCATATTCCCTTCTGAAATTTCAGATGAGAGCAGTCTACATGCCAGTCTCTTTATTATTTGTATTTTGGTCCTTGTCCCCATAGAAAGATTCTATGGTCTTATATTTTCTGGTTTGCTTCTTGCTTATGATGATCACCCTTTTCCTTGCTTTTAAATGGGTTCTCTGCTTCTGGGGCACAGCAGCTGTCCTACAGGGTTTGTTCAGATTCTCTTTTTAGAGGTATCCGAAGGAGCTTGTCTGAGAGTTTAGGTGAGTAGTTCCTCTCACTGTGCCATCTTGGCTCCACCCTCTCTCTGGAAATTATTTAATTGGACCAGAAAAAGTTTGCATATTATTTGGCTTAGAATTATTTAATTGAGGTTTTGTGTATTGTGGCTTCTGTTTCTTTCAGTTAGAAGCTAGAATGCTATATCTTACCTGGTACTGAGCTGACTGGTGTGCAAAGCAAAGGTCAGGTGAAGTCTTTCTGAGTTTCCCTGGAGCTACGCTGAAGCTAGCTGCATTATGTGTTGGGGAGGGGTGGTCTGGCCTCAGGAGGTCTCCTCTTCTGAGCATAGGCAAGTTTAGTGGTTGGTGAACCCCATTTTCACTAAGGTCTTCCCAATTCCCCTGCCTGTGCTGAGGCAGGCCTGGGGTCCTGGTGATGATCATTATGGGCTCCATGCCCCTAGGGCTCAGGATGTCCTCCTGGTTGCTGAGGTGGGTCTGGGACATCTCTGGTCCTGCACTAGTCCCCTTCAGTCACACCAAGAGGGACCCCTCCTTTGTGATTTTCCTAGCCTCATGGGTTGAGACTCTTTACTCCTTCAGTTGATCTCACTGTTCCTGGATTTTTCCTGGGGAAATATTCTCTGAGTTTTTCAAGACCAACAAGGGGAGGGGTAGAGCATTTAATAATCACTTCACCATCTTGACTCCAAGAAGTTCAAGAAGATGACTTACAGATATTTTATCTATGGACTGATAGTCTCAGGAGTGGTTGCTGCATTTACCTGGGGCTCTGCGGTTCTATCTTGCTCAGTTCCTCTGGAGTCCTATCCTGGGCTGATATGTCTGAGATTCTGCAGTGCTACTGCTGCTTCTGACCACCCTGGGCTTCATGCTAAGCTTTACTATGGCAGGGTCTGCACTGGTACAGCCTGTGTGCTGTGTACTGAGTGTTCCTCCAGTCCCATGCAGCAGATTCTTCCCATCCACTGTCCAGTCTGTTCTGGGTTGAAAATCTGCTACAGTCTGTCTCCTATTGGATTCTGCCACTCTAAAGTTTTTCAGATTCTCTTTTTAGAGGTATCTGAAGGAGTTTGTCCGAAAGCTTAGGTGAGTAGTTGCTCTCACTCTGCCATCTTGACTCCATGTCCTCTCTGGAAATTATTTAATTGGACCAGAAAGAAGTATGCATATTATTTGGCTGTACTTAGCACAACAACAAAGACGATGTAACGGGGCATACAAATCTCACACACAAGTGTAGAAAAACAGAAATAGCAAAGACATTCTTCACTAACCAAAACACAATTAAAATATATTCAATAAAGGACTGGGAGGAAAGGAATAAAAAAAGATAATAAATAACTTAGACATAAATAGTTTGTGGGTCAAAGAAAAAATCACAGAAACAATATATGAACTCATCCAAGTAAATAACAAGAATGAGACAGTATTAAAAAGTGAGGGATTCTGTCAAAGTGAAAAATTTATATCTCTAAACAATAATATCAGCAAAAAAGACAAAGGGCAGGTCAATGAACTGAACATGCAACTAACAAATCAAAAGCAAAAAAAAATTAGAACTAAACATCAAAAGAGATAAAAAAGTCAAAAAAATTTACAAAATTGAAAATGAATACTCAAAAATGAATTGATAAACATAGAAGCTGTTTATTTTTTTTACATAAAATAGGTAAATGATTAGCTAGCCTAATGAAGAAGAGAAGAAACAAATTGTCACATCAAAAATTAAAAGGAGAAATTAAAATGAAGATAAAATAAAGGAAGTCATATAAACACAGTCAACTGTATTATCAAAATTTGTCATTATTATTACTTTTGTTGTTGTTGAAACTATAATTATTGTGCCCCAGGGGTGTTACATACTATGTACATATTACTTCATTAAAATTTTATTTTAAAATATCCCTCAAGTTTTGGTGAGTTGTCTCAGTTTTGTTATTTACTTGAGTAAGTATTGTTCTATTATTTTTTCTTTGACTCACAAGTTATTTTTTATTCCTTTACTACAGAGTTGAATATAAGTTTTGTTGTGCTTAAGTTAATGAAGGATATGTATACTATTTCAGTTTTTCTGTACCTCTTTGTGAGGTTTATATACCTTAATGTGTGATTATACCTGTCTATCTATCTATCTATCGATCTATCTATCATCTATCTATCTATCTATCTATCTATCTATCTATCTATCTATCTATCCATTTATTTATGTTATCTATCCATCTAGTTCTCCCTATCTTTACCACGCCAGAAGTTCAGTGTTTACTTGTATGCTGAATCCCACCACTGATTAGCAGAGGAATTTTGATCTGTTCTGTTTTTAGCTTGAGCCAGTTTGGCCCTCCTTAGGCAATCTTATAACCTTCTACTCCTGGGGTCTTATAGTATTGATTACAGACAGTGTTCCAGCACCCTGATTGGCTTGGCCTACTGCATCTCAGAACTCCTGAATTAAAGAAATCTTCTAGCCTCCCCCTTCCTGGGAACATGAATTAGAGCCATGCCCCAACCCTCAGGACAAACTAAGTTAAATTGATGAATATCGGAAGAAATACAAACTACTCATATTAACAGAAAAAAGAAAAGATGGAGTTTAAATAGCCTTTTCTCAAAACAAGCCATAAATAAGTTTCCAAAGAGAAAAAAATGAAAAAACCTCGGGACCAGATGGATTTACAAGGGAATTCCATCAAACATTCAAAGAGCAATTAATTCCAAGTTTATATAAACTGTGTGCAAAAATATGAAACATAGAAAGCCTACTAAATTCCTTCAGTGATAAAAAAAAATATAGCCCTGATACCTATACCAACTGAGAAAGTTTAAGAGATTATCAGTCACCCAGTTGCTAAATTTCTGAGGTAAGATTTAAAATTGGATCTTCCTGTCACCATGTCCTGCTCTTTGTCCTTTAAATCAGCTTTAAAAATGCCCAAAAAGGAACAGAAGTAAGTGTGGGAATAAATTCGTTAAGCAAGGTAGCTTCGAAAGTAACAGGTTGAATTTATTATCCAGGATGTGTCAAAAGAGTTAGTGAAGTTATAATTTTTAATAACTTCAATAATTTAATACTATAATAAGACTTTTGAGATACTCTGTATCCTGGGCTACACTTTTAAGAAAGTTGTGCATAATAGAAATTTGTAGTTTTATATTTAATAATTTTATTTGCTATGTTTCATATTTGGAAATGTTCTCTCTCTTTTTTTGTATGTAGAAATATATCCTCTCATTCAGAATAAAAAAAGTTTTTAAAGGGAAAACGAAAATCTACTTTGAATATAAATTTCAGAGTTATGGCCTAATAAAGAAATGCAAGGCAAAAATAATTCAGATATCTTGAATGATTTTGAAAGGGAAAGGGTCATAATGAAAATGAAACTTTTTAAAAAACTTAAAACTTTATTGCTGTATTTTTGGGGTTTTTTTTCATTACAAACATTTACACACCTCCAGTTTCATGAGAGGTCTCTTAATAAAGTGAAAGTAATAATCATGCAACATTTCAAATCTGTAGCATCCTCCCATCTCTCTCTCTCTCTCTCTCTCTCTCTCTCTCTCTCTCTCTCTCTCTCTCTCTCTCTCTCTCTCTCTCTCTCTCTCTCTCTCTCAGATATATCTTCTTGACTTCAGCCCAGACACTTTATCCATTGTGTCATCTATCTTCCCTCTATTTTTCTCTTCTTTTTTGTTTTTCTCTTTATTATTAATTTATTTGTTTTCAGTTTTCAACAACCACTTCCATATGTTTTAAATTTCCTCTCCCTCTCTACCCAAGACAGCATGCAATTTTATATGGTATCTGCACATACATTCTTATTAAGCACATTTTCACATTAGTCATGTTGCAGAGAAGAATTAAATGAATAGGAGAAAAACCAAAACAAAATAAAACATACCAAAACATAACAAAAGAGAAAATAGTTTGCTTCATTCTGCATGCTGGTGCTATAATTCTTTCTGTGCATTTGGGTGACATTTTGCATCAAGAGTTCTTTGAAACGGTTTTAGGTCCTTGCATTGCTGTGAAGAGTTAAGTCTATCAGAAAAAGCCCTCATACACTGTGGCTGTCACTGTGTATAACATTCTCCTCGTTCCACTCATTTCACTCAGCATCAGTTCGTATAAATATTTCCAGGCTTTTCTGAAGTCCACCTGTTTATCATTTTTTTATAGCACAATAGTATTCTGTTATATTCATATACCACAACTTATTCAGCCATTCACTAGTTGATAGGCGTCCCCTCAATTTCCAGTTCTTGGCCACCACAAAAAGAGCTGCTATAAATATTTTTGTACATGTGGGTCCTTATCCCATTTTTTATGATCTTTTTGCTGTCCTCTATTTTTTAATTAACATAAATTAGTTTTTTTCTTTTTAAAACAATTTTTATTTCATTTCTTTCTCAACTGTATTTAAATGAAACATTTTTGACACTTTTTTCTTAAATTTTGATTTCTAAATTCTCTCTGTCCTTCCTTTCTCTCTCTTTCTTGAGAGGTCAAGTAATTTGATATAGATTATATGTATGTAATTATGTGTAGAATCATACAAAACATTTCCATGTTACCCGTGAGGTAAAAAAAAATATAGGCCAAAAAATAAGGATAATGATGTTTTTAAGTATGCTTCGATGTGCATTCAATTCTTTCTCTGGAGATGGATCACATTTTTCAGCATACGTCTTTCAGAGTTGTCCCTTATCGTTACATTGCTCAGAACAGAGTAGTCATTCAGGGTTCATTATCATATAATATTTCTGTTACTGTGTACAATATTCCCCTGGTTCTACTCACTTCACTTTGCATCGGTTCATCTAAGTCTTTCCAGATTTTTCTGAAACCATCTTGTTCATCATTTCTTCCAACAGAATAGCATTCCATCACAATCACACACATGCACACACACACACACACACACATATCCTTTTTCCTTTTCTTTGATCTCTTTTGTGTACAGATGTAGTGGTATTTCTGGATCAAAGAGTATGTAAAGCTTTATAGCACTTTTTGAATTTTCATGGCATGGATCTAACTTGCACTAAAACAGAATAATTAATTCTTCCACAGTATTTGACATAAAATATAAAAGCATTTCACTACCTGCATAAAATAGTATATTTGGCAACCAGTATTACCATAGGGAGCACCTTAGGGAGAAAGGTGGAGATATTTAGTATTACTTCTAAGGTCAGACCTTAAATCTCACTTTGGAAGAAGTATTGAGAAAAATATGGAAACATGCCAGAAAGACAGGGTAAGATCACATCAACATTTCACTGTTGTGACGAGTATAAATTGTAAATTGTGTATTGTCCAATTAAAGACTACAAAAAATGGATGTAATAAAATCTGGCAAGCAAATAAAATTTATGAAATTTTTGATACTATTACTCACCAGTAAAGAGCTAAATCCCAAAATTTAATGCTATAAAATGAGTCAAAGCAGTGGAAAGATCAATATAAACACTTCTAATTCAATTAAAAAAATAACTCTAAGTCCTGGGAAGCAAAGACGATAGAGAAGAGGAAGAATTCTGGCCAGAGAAGGATGTCAAAAATTTCTAGACATCATATGGCCAGTCAGCAGAGTACCACAAAATGGAAATGCAAGTTGGATTAAACACGAAAAAATCTTTGCATACTGTGAATAGGTTTGGTTTTTGACTTCTGCCCAAGTCTAGGAAATGTATTTATGAAAATACAGGAAGAGGAAAGTAATCTTCTGAGTAACCTATCTGTCAAGGAAGCAGAAATACTGCTCAGTTTGGTAGAGGGTATGGTTCAGTCATTTTCTTAATCACAGATGGCTTGATAGACATATATTTTAGTCACAACAGTCACATACACACACACACACACACACACACTTATTTGCAAACTATCCCCTGCTAAACATAAAGGTCTTTTTCTGAGGTACAGTCCTGTGATTTTTATTTGGAGGTGATAGGACATCTGATTGGTTAAGAAATTGATGAGTCTGTGATGCTGCATAGTAGCATGAATCAAAAAACTCATTAGGACTTCAAGAGACTGGAAAAAAGATGGAGAGGTAGAGAGTTCAAGAAGAGTGTGGACTTTTGAACTGTTGATAGGACATCTCCCTTGATATGTAGGCATGTGGGGAAACCAAATTTTCCCTTGACTTCTACTTCTTGCAATCCTAGAGATTGATATTAATGGATTCCATCCCAGTGTTTTCATTCTATTTCTCCTTGATTGACCTAAGACCTAACCACACTCAGATTCAATGAACTCACTTGAGTAATGTATATTCTTTCTGCTTATTTCAATCTATATAATTCCCCCAATTTCTATTTGTTCCTTACTTTGATAGAGAGATGGATCAGCCATTGGCAATTGTCATTTATGTAATCAGAAATTTGGAGGTGAGAGCTCAGTTAGTGAAAATAAGTTAACTTTTATCTTTCCTTTGAAAAAAAATCAGGAAAAGTGGCTTTTATTTTAAGTTACCACTGTACTACCAGACTATAGATAATTCTAGCTCAAAACACCTCTTAGAAACTGAAGAATGAAGGAGATATTTCCCAGATATCATGGTCCTGCATCCCTTCCTCCCTTCCCAGGTAAGCAAGTTCAGTTTGCTACACAGACCTCCTTCTACCTCTCCAAAGCTGGAGATCACAACTTCTCTTTGAAGTGGTATAAGCCATATCACTTATCATATCTATCTCTGCTACATGGGGGTCAGTTGTTTTTGTATTAGCTAGAAGAATATACAAAGAATGGTTACATAAAAATTACTTAAAATCTAGCTTCTCTAAAAAATGAGAAAGTGGCAAATTCAGATGATATCCATACTTATTGGCTCAAACATTTCACAGTAGTGCAGTTTCTGAATTACTAGCAAAGCATTTTACTAGCTAGTAAAGTACTTCTCCTATGTAAGCCTGATCCCATCTTTCTTAACAGATGGCATCACACATTTATTACCAAATGAAGAAAGCACATGATCCCTGTAGAGGTATACCAATTAAATGTTTATGGACTTTGTACAAAGTTTATATATACACAGTTTATATTGCTCAGAACTCTATAAATACTTAGAGGAAGCAATATATTCATTCAGGAACAAGAAAGATTTGCCAAACATTCCCAGGTAATATAAACTGAAGCACATTATTGATTCAATGATTATTGAATAAACCATTTGAAAGTTCCCTAATATAGACACTACCTTTATTATATCAATGACCTTGACTCAGTTATGCATTCATGCCTTGGCTACATATTATAAATATGTATAAAAGATTTCAACACAATGAGCATGCTAGAATATTTGATGTCCACATAGAAATCTGTTTTCTATTTAAAATGCCATCAACATAATGTCAAGAACAACTGATATAAAATTTGACATCTCGATTCCTCCTGATATTAATCCATTGTCCTAACGCTTAAATAGAACTAAACATGACTTTCAAGTCAGAGTCAAGCAAAATGTTGTATCAGTCTTAATGTATGTAACCCCTGTACAAAAGGCCGGTAAAGGTCCTGGCTTACCTGAGAACAGGGTAGATTTGGCAAGAAAAAAAGTTTCAGTTTTCGTTAATATCTATTTTGGGGACTGGTCAAGCTTAAAGTTTGTTTGTTTGTTTGTTTGTTTGTTTTTTCAAATGAGAGTTGACTTCCAGCTTTGACAAAGAAGATAGAAGAGGCCAAGCACACTTCAGGTTGCTGAAGTAATAAGACTCTGGGAAAATACGAGAGGAGCAGGTAGTCTTCATCATGTCCCTATTCCCAGTTTGCTATTCTAGAGATTTCAGGGGTATTCCCCTTGGGTAAGACCCAGGACTCTCTATCTTGGTTGAGCTGAGTTATCTTGCTCTCAATGGGAGAATGCCTTCACTCTATACTGTTTGGTATGTATTCTATATATAACTTCCCTGATTTCTGGGTTTTTTTTAAAAATTGATTTGAATAAGTAGTTTTCTTTGCTATTCTCTATGTGTGTTCTTTGTGGAACTGGTATTAGGTGAGGAAGGGGTCAAATATTAGATACAGGATCTGGGCTTATCCCCACCCCTCCAGCTCCCCGCATCCTAAATGATAAAACAGTAAAAAAGTAGATGGAATCTGATCATATTGCCTAGAAAAACAGCTTTTAAGGAAGAAAGTAGATACAATTTCATCCTGGTTCCCTTTCTTTCTGAGGAGAGGAGAGTGGTAGCCTTTAACCCAAACCTCCTGTTTACCTTCCTAGCAGAACTGAAAGTCTTCCTTGGAGAAGTATGGGAAGCTAGAAATGTCTATTTTGCCTCCCTTTGAGCTACACACACACACACACACACACACACACACACACACACACACACACACACACACACACACACACATACACCAAGAACAATAACTTGGCTCATGTGAGCCCTCTCTAAATTTGTTGTGGTATACTTTTATTCTAATTGCATGTGAACAGATGACATTAATTTATAGGGATTGAATGCGGAACAAACATATTAAGCAGTTTTATCTCATGGAAACTGTATCCAGCAATATCTGAAGGCAGTTCCAGATTCAACACATATAAAATATTTTATCATCTTATATTTCCAAATATTTTGATCTTTTGGAAGCAAGACCATCCCCAAGGATCTTGGTCTTCTCTAAGCTTAAGACAATAAAAAAAATTGAGAATATGCATCAAAGCTAAATCAGAAAAAGCATTTAGGGCAAACAATACTGACAGAATACCAGTTTTAATTAATATTTCATTTACCACCAACTGCTCTGTTTGATTTTGACTCCATGAACATCATACCTTCCCTAGAATAAGCTCATTATCTTGGAGATTGATTCACTTTCCACACCTTTTCAACTCTCTCACTTGCTTATGCCTTCTGACTGGAAGTAAAGCAATAAATTCCTCACAAATCCTTCCTTTACAGAGGATGTAGAGCTTTCAAAAAAAACCTTAATTTTTCATCAGAAATTCTCCATGACTTTGACTCCATGAATATCATGCCTCCAGACTGAGTACCCTCTGATATTCCCCTCTCTTACCACCCTCAAACCCTGACTTTTTTCTTTCCTTTTATGCATTATATAATTTTTTCATTAGATTGTAAGATCATTGAGGAAAGATATTGACTTTTTCTGTTCTTATTTGTATCCCTAAAGCTTAACATATCACTAATTGCATATACTTAATAAATGTTTATTAACTGTTGACTAATACTAGTAGTATAGTAAAATGGATAGCAGGGACATAAAAAATATCCCAACAATAATTTACAGTGTTTTCATTTTAAAATAAATGTTTTTTATTTATTTTAAAATCCTTTCCTTTTTAAATTTTGAGTTCCCAATCCTCCTCCTTGCTCCCATACCCACTGCAAAAGAAAGGAAAATGATATTGATTGCACCTGTGAAACCATGCAAAATTTATTTCCGTATTAGCCATATTGCAAAAGAAAGGAAAAGGAAAAAAAAGAGGAAGGAAGGAAGAAAGGAAGTTATACTTCAATTTACCTTCAGAGTTCATCAGTTTTCTCTTGGGAGGTGGATAGCATTTTTTCATTATGAGTCCTTTGGAATTGTTTTGGATAATTGTGTTTATTGTTCAGAGTAGCCAAGTCTTTCACAGTTGGTCATCATTACAATGTTGCTGGTACTGTGCAGAGTGATCTCAAGGTTCTTCTCACTCCATTTTTCATTAGTTGATGGAAGTCTTCTCAAATTTTTTTCCCCCAGAAATCATCCCTCCTTATCATTTCTTATGCCACAGCAGTACTGTATCACAATCATATGCCATAACCTGTTCAGATATTCCATAACTGATGAGCATGCTCTCAATTTCCAGCTCTTTACCACCATAAAAAGAGCTTTTATAAATATTTTTGTAGAGATATGCCCTTTTACTTTGATTTCTTGGGAGTATACAGACCCAGTAGTAACATATCTGGATCACATATGGGTAACACCTTTAAAGACCTTTGACCATAGTTCCAACTTGTTATCCAGGATGATTGGATGAATTCATAAGTACACCAACAGTTAATCAATGTGGCTATTTTTCAGAAATCCCTCCAGAATTTATAATTTCTGATAGGTATGAGATAGTATTCCAGAGTTGTTTTAATTTGCTTTTCTCTAACTAATGGTAATTTAGGACATTTTTTTCACAAGTATAGTTTGCTTTGATTTATTCTTCTGAAAGCTGCTTGTTCATATCCTTTGATCATTTTTCAATTGGGGAATGACTTATTTTATAAATTTGATTCAGTTACGTATATATTTGAAAAAATAAAGCCTTTTTTAGAGAAACTTGCAGTAATTTTTTTGGATATTACTTCATTGTGTATTTTTAGCAAAATATTATTTATGTTTTAGCTGTGTTTTTTTCTTTTGCTTTGTCTGAGATTATGATTATGACCTCTATCTTTCTTACTTCAACTGAAGTCTAATAGATTCTATTTCAGTTCTTTATTTTACCTCTGTGTGTATCTTTATGTTTCAAGTATATCTCTTGTAAACAACATATTGTGTTCTTGTTTCTAATCCATTTTGTAATTTGCTTCCATTCCCATTCATATTCTCAGTCGTGATTACCAACTGGGCATTTCCTTCCAACTTATTTACTTCTTCTTATCCTTCTCTCTCTTTTGATCCTGTCCCTCTTCAAATGTCTGTTTTGCTTCTGACCATTGCCTCTTTCAAGTGACCCTATTTTTCTAGTCTCTCCATCTCTCTAATTCCTTTCCCCTCCTATTTCTATATTGAGTGAGATAGATTTCTGAGTCCCAGAGAGTATGTCTATATTTTCTTCCCTCTTTGAACCAATTCCAACGAGAGTGGGATTCAAGAATTGTCCAACACCCCGACCATTTTCTCTGCCACTGTAAAAGCTTTTTCTTCTATGCCTCTTTCATGTGAGAAAAAAAAAAATCTCCATTCTACTTCTCCCTCCTATGGATTCCTTTCTCATTCTTTTTTTTGGGGACATCATCTCAAAATAATCTGTTCAAACTCATGCCCTCTGTCTATGTCAATTCCTTCTTCCTGCCCTAGTACTGATACCACCCTTATGAGTTACAGGCCCTATCTTTCCATGTGGCAATGTTAGCAGTTTAAATGCAATGAGTTTCTTATGATTTCTCTTTCATGTTTATCGTTTTATGTTTCTCTTAAGTCTTGAGTTTCAATGTCCAATTTTCATTTTTTTTCTTTTTTTCTCAACATTTGTTCCTAAAACTTTGAGTTCCAACTTCTCTTCCTTCCTCCATCCCGACTCATCCCCACTGAGAAAGCAAGCAATCCAATATAGGCTATATATGTGTAATTTTGCAAATTCCATAATAGTCATGTTCTGTAAAACTAACTATATTTCCCTCCATCCTATCCTGCCCCTCATTTCTTCTATTCTCTCTTTTGACCTTGTCCCTCAAAAAGAGTGTTTACTTCTTATTACTCCCTCCTCCCATTTGCCCTCCCTTCCATCATACCCCCTCCATCTTGTTTATCCCCTTCTCCACTACTTTCCTGTAGTGTAAGATAGGTTTTCATATCAAATTGAGTGTACATGTTATTCCTTCCTTGACTCAAATGTGATGAAAGTAAGCTTCACTTTTTCCTTCTCACCTCCCTCCTTTTACCCTCCACTGAAAAAGCTTTTTCTTGCCTCTTTTATGAGAGATAATTTGCTCCAATCCATTTCTCCCATTCTCCTCCCAATATATTACTCTCTCATTTCATCTCTCATAATTTTTTATTTTTAGATATAATCCCTTCCTATTCAACTACACTATGCTCGCTCTCTCTCTGTCTCTCTCTGTCTCTCTCTGTCTCTCTCTCTCTCTATCTGTCTCTCTGTCTCTGTCTTTGTCTCTCTGTCTCTCTCTCTCTCTCTCTCTCTCTCTCTCTGTCTCTCTCTCTCTGTATAATCCCACCATACTGAGAAAAGTTTCAAGAGTTGCAAATATTATCTTTCCATGTAGAAATGCAAACTGTTCAAGTTCCTTGTGATTTCTCTTTCCTGTTTACCTTTTCATTCTTCTCTTGATTCTTGTGTTTGAAAGTCAAATTTTCTTTGTGGTTCTGATCTTTTCATAAAGAATGCTTGAAAGTCCTCTATTTCATTGAATGACTATTTTTTCCCCTAAAGTATTATACTCAATTTTTATGGGTAGGTGATTGTTGGTTTTAATCCTAGTTCCTTTGACTTCTGGAATATCATATTCCAAGCCCTTCAATCTCTTAATATAGAAAATGTTAGATCTTGTGTTATCCTGATTGTATTTCCACAATACTTGAATTGTTTCTATCTGCTTGCAATATTTTCTCCTTCACCTGAGAACTCTGGAATTTGGCTACAATGTTCCTAAGAGTTTCTCTTTTTGAATCTCCTTCAGGAGGTAATCATGGATTTTTCACTGTTTATTTTGCCCTCTGGTTCTAGAATATCAGGACAATTTTCCTTGACAATCTCATGAGAGATGATGTCTAGGTTCTTTTTTTTTATCATGGCTTCCAGGTATTTCCAAAATTTATAAATTGTCTCTCTTAGATCTGTTTTCCAGGTCAGTTGTTTCTCCAATGAGATATTTCATATTATCTTCCATTTTTTCATTCTTTTGGTTTTATTTTATAATTTCTTGGTTTCTCATAAAGTCCTTACCTTCCATCTGTTCCATTCTAATTTTTAAAGATCTATTTTCTTCAGTGAGCTTCTGAACCTACTTTTCCATTTGGCTAATTCCGCTTTTTAAAACATTCTTCTCCTCATTGGTTTTTTGAACCTCCTATGCCAGTTGAGTTAACCTATTTTTATAGGTGTTATTTTCTTCGGTATTTTTTGGGGTTTCCTTTAACAAGCTGTTGACTTGCTTTTCATGATTTTCTTGCATCTCTCTCATTTCTCTTCTGAATTTTTCTTCTACCTCTCTTACTTGATTTTCCAAATCCTTTTTGAGTTCTTCCATGGCCTGAGACCATTGCCTATTTATTTTGGATATTCGTGATGCAGAAACCTTGACTTTTATGTCTTCCCTTGCGGCTAAGCATTGTTCTTCCTCATCCAAAAGGATGGAAGAAAATACCTGTTCACCAAGAAAGTAACCTCCCATAGTCTTATCTTTTTTCCCTTTTTTGAGCATTTTTCCAACCAGTTAGTGGACTTTCGGGTCCTTTGTGAAAATTAGGGTATAGTCTGGGGACCTGGAAGATCTCAGTTCCTCCAAGGTGGCACAATCAAGGCTGTACACTGATCTGGGAGCAACCAGAAACTTTTCTGCCCAGAATCTGTGAGTAGTAGAATTCCCTCTTCAATGTCAAATTTTCTTGTCATCTTTGATCTTTTTGTCAGAAATGCTTGAAAGTACTGTATTTCAATAAATCTCCACTTCCCCTCCTAAATAATTATACTCAGTTTTTCTGGGTAAGTGATTATTGATTGTAATCTCAGATCCTTAGTTTTTTGGATATCATATTTCGACCCCTGTACTACTTTGATTTACTAAATCTTGTGTGATGTGATTCTAACTACAGATCCATGATATTTGAATTATTTCTTCCTGGCTGCTTGCAGTATTTTCTCCTTAACCTTAGGGTTCTGGATTTGAAAATAATATTTCTGAGAGTTTTCATTTTGGTATCTTTTTAAAGAAGTGATTAATGGATTCTTTCAATTTCTGTTCCACTCTCTGAATATAAGATATTTAGACAGCTTTTCTTGATAGTTCTTTGAAATACGTCATGATTTTTTTTTTTTTTATAGTTTTCAGGTAGTCCAATGATTATTAAATTCTGCTCAATCTATTTTCAAGGTAATTTTTTCCAATGACATTTCTTTCCTTCTAATTCTTTTTTCTTCTTGTTCTTCCTGTTTTAACTTTATTTTATTGTTTCTTGACATATCATGGAGTCATTACCTCCCAGTTGTCCCATTCAAATTTTTAAGGAATTATTTTCTTCATTGAGCTTTTGTACCTTTATTCTCATTTGGTCCAATTCTGCTTTTTGAGGTATTTTCATCAGTATATTTTGTGCTTCTTTTCCTAAGCTGTTAATTCTCTTTTCATAATTTTCTTGCCTTACTTTCATTCCCTCCACCCCATTTTCCCACTCTCACACAAATTTTTCTTTAGTTCCTCCAGGAATTTTTGTTGGGCATGGGTCCAGTTAGCATTTTTCTTTGAGGCTTTGTTTGTAGCTCTTTTCAAGTTGTTTTCTTCCTCTGAGTTTGTGCCTTGGTTTTCTCATCCATCATAATATCTTTTATGGTCAAATACTTTTATTGTTGTTTGTTCATTCTTCCAGTCTATTTTTTGGCTTCTAATATCATGTTACCTTTGGGTTCTGCCCACCTGGTATTGGGGATGCACTGTCCCAAACTTGTCTTTGTCATGCTGCTGTTTTCAAAGTTCATTCAAGGAGGTCTGCAAATTGTTGGGGCTTCCATTGTGATGTGATGCAGGGAAAAGCATGATCACTGTGTTCCTCATCTATGCTCCGGTCTTTACCAGGAAGGGCCCTTACTCACCTCCAGCCTAAAACACTAGCTTTCCTCCTGACCCAGGAACTGTGGCCTGATCAGGTCTGCTTTCCTTAAGGGAAAGTACTACAAGTACTACAGTACTACAAGCCATAGTATTCCTTTCTTCCTTGGAACTGAGATCAGGGCTTCAGCTGTCTTATGACTAACTACAAGTACTCACCTCTGCTCTATAACTGGGACCCAGAACTTGTTTTGGGCAATAGACTTGCAAATTACCACCAGCTGTGCCCAGTGGCAGCAAAGGGTTGTCTATAATCTCTTTCCTATTAGTTTTCCAACCCATGTTGTTGGGTTATCTCTCTGGACTGAGAGATCTCAAAGCTGCTGTTGGTGCTATCACTTGCAAGGTCTGCTGCACATGCAGCCACCACATACATGTGCTCTGGACAGGTCTCCATCCTGGTGTCACAGACCTCTCCTGCAAACCTCCTAAATTGTGTTTGACTGAAAATATGTCTCAATCTTACCTTTTGTTATCTCTGCCCTCCAAAGTTTGATTTGAGATGTTATTTTAACATTGTTTGTAGGAAAGCATTGATATAGTTCACCTTGGTTGCTGTCTACTGTGTCTTCTTGGCTCTGCTGAAATTTGCACAACATTAATGAAATATAGAGTTTATCATCTCAAGGTAGCAATGGAAGTATAAACTTTCCTCATCAAAAAGAAGAAAGAATTAACAGATTTATTTTTTTTTTCAGAAAACATGATAACAATATAAAAAAAAACTTTCAGAAGCATTTTTGTAACATGAACTTCTGGAACACTTCAAAAGGCAAAAGTAAAGGCTGACAGAAGGAAGATACCATTGGATTCATAGAAGGTTGTTGGAAGAGTTGGAAACCAAAAGGACTTCTCTGAACAATATCCACATAAATTCAACCAACTACATGTTGACAATGAAGTGTCATACAAATGACTATTATACAGTTTTCTTTAATAGAAATGGAAGTGTTCATGGTAATGTTTCAGGTTTATGCCAACACCTCTAGCAATTATAGAAGAACTATATTCTTATAAAGCCAAGATTTACTGATTCATTTAGACTATGGAATGGAATGAAATTGAAACTATAACAAAGGTTACATACTTAATACATACTGGGTAGTCATAAAAGGACATTATCAAGTGACTAGAATTATATACCGAGAAGCTTAACATCTTTTTGAACTAATAGATTAAAAAAAAATCTTGCACTGCAAAATAAACTCCATACTATCCTTGAAAACTAAACATGTGAATGATACTGTAATGAAAGTGTCATTACAGATAAAATTGCTGCAGGCAACAGCCCAGAAATAATAATTATCCATAAAAATTTAAGAATAAAGTTTAGATGTTGTCATGCTAAAAGCAATCTTCAATTATATTAAATTAAAAGCTTTCAAATTCTAGAGACCTACTTGATGAAATTAAAATCAAATGGTAGCCAGATTAGTATGCTAATCATACTATCCTGTTTGCTACTGAAACTATTCCAAGCTTATCTTCCAATACTCATTTCATTGTCTAGAACATTTAACTAATAATAGCCAAAGTAGCAATTTGTCCTTCTATCATTTCTATTTGAATTTCATAAAAATGAGAAGATGACTAGAACTCAGTCAATGTAAAATTCTGAATTTGCATCAAAGAAAAATAGAGCCTGAGGATTTTGAGCTTGAATAGAATGAAACCACAAAGGAATTCTGACAAGCAGGTAGCAAACAGGTAAGTAAAATATTATCAACAAGGGTAAAAAGCTACTAGTATTTATTGTAGAGGAACTATTGTCATTCTGAAACCAAACCTTAATGGAAAAAACACTGTTAGAGCAATTGATACTTCTTTAATGGAAGTACTTTTTCAATTTATTTTAGAAAAAAACAATATGGTTATTGGTTTTAAAAATTATTTTTAGCTGTTACTTTCAAATTCTCTCTCTCCCTCTAGCCATTATTCCTCCCATTGTGAAGTCAAGCAATATACTGTTAATTGTAGATGTAAAATCATGCAAAACATGTTTTCATTTCAGTCATGTTACAAAAAACCAAGAAAAATAAAGGAAACTTTAACATTCTATTACAATCATATGCCACAATTTATTCAATATCCCCAATTGGTGCAATGCAAGTCTTAACATTTACTTTCTAAAGTTTTCTAACCAGAAACACAATATGAAAGGCTCTTCACTCCAATGTCCTGATACCAGAGATTCCAATTCAGAGAGCAATAGTAAAAGGTAACAATCGATATTGACTTATGTCTGTTAGCGCCTCTGGAATGGGTAATTAATCAAGAGGAGAATGCAAAAGGCCTCTACAAGCTATGGCTCTAGAAACTCACCCAATAAGATGATGACAAGAAGACTCCAACTAATGGCCAAATTGTGAAGTTCTCTTTACAGAAAAGGAAGGTTTGAGGTTGGTAATATAAGAGTTGTATGTTGCCACCAGAAATTGTATAGAGATCATCATTCCTACATGGAA